>NC_063200.1:777500-897500 GCF_017589495.1 Alosa alosa | reverse complement strand
TGTCAGAGCCATATTGTCAGCGTCAGCGGTATTTGCATTAGATTATCATCTAATGGCATCAAAAAAAGTTTATCGAAATGAAGTGTTGGGTCTTCTATTCATGGACCCTGATTCTGAAGGGGAATATCTGCCTTCAGAAAATGATGGTGATTCGTTTAGTGAGGCTTCAGATCGTCCCTGCCTTGCAATGATGCAGCTGGACAAAGTGAGAGTTTACTCCATAGTTTAGCTTACACCAAGCACAAGCGTTGGGAATCGTTTGCCCAATGTCACTGGTGGGAATAATGTTTCCGCGGGTTGAGTGTTCATCGGGAAGTTAGCAGGGTGTTGGTGGTGTGGCCGAGCGAGGCTGGAGGTAGCCTAATGTCCATAGCACTAGCTTCTGTTTTCTGAACGTGTGCCTCTCCACAATCGCGGAGACAGTAGCGTGGTGGAGCCTTTGTCTAATGCCACTGGGTATGTTAGGCAATTTGTCATGCTCATAGGACAGTTAGGGGGAACGTATTAGTGGCAGTGTGGGGAGTCGCAATGAGAATGACAGTAGGCCTAGTCCGAGCTGCTGCCAAATTCTCTCCACTTTCGGCCTTGCGCGGCAGATCTGGCCATGCTGCTTTCATGGTGGAGGTGGTGACGCTCTCTCTCTCTCCCTCTCCCACACACACACACAAACACATTAGGTCATGCAAAGTCTATCACAAGATGATGGGAATGCCGGCCCTGTATGGATAGGGATAGGGAGTCATTATCTCTACAGCAAAAGGCCTGCTACATAAAAAAAAAATGTCAGCCATTTATTAGTAATGATTTACACTGTTGATTTGCTATCTATTTCCCTGATCATTTTAGGACATACACTATGTGTTCCTTTTGTGTGTTCATGTCCTTGTGATGTGTGTTTTTGTCAGCTAAGAAAAAAACATCAACAAAAACAACAACAAAAAAAATTCTAACTGTCTCTTGTCTTGTCTCGTCATCTCACTCCTGATCTGTGCCTTGCCATTGGCAAATGAGCTTTGAACTAAACAGGTCTTGTCTACTTGTGTTTGTGTGTCATCTGAATAATATATATGTGCCCCCATACATGGAATCAGAGTGCCTACTGTATGTAGTAAATGGAAAATCTCTACAGCAAAGGCCAGTCTACCGCTACATGCATTTGGTTTGTTTCTGCCATTTATTAGTAATGATTTACACACAGTTTGTTCACTACTTACTATTTACCTGAGCATTCAGTATTGTGCAATATAGCATACAGAAGGTGAGGGACATTTTGGGGGGAAAGAAGTGGTGCATTTTATCATTCAAACATGCAACTTTTCATGAAAATTCTATAATCCAAGATGGCCGCCACCATATGACGTCATAATATGCAAATAACATTTAATCTCTACATAAACTTTGGGTCATCCTTAATATTTCTCTAATTTACAGAAAGTCTTTTATCACTTTTAAGATATAGCCTTTTGAAATGAAGATGTCAAAATTGATCGTTTCGGAAAAAAACCTCTGGCGCCTAAAGGGTTAAGATTAAAAAATCTATTTGGTATTGTTTTTAGTATGAAAAGACTTACCTAGCGCCCTCTCAAAAGATCATTTTGACTTAATTTAAGAAGACTTTGACTTATTTTAAGGAGTCTTATCAAGACAAAGTTGCTCAACGCACTGGCAGACAAATTTGCTTGTTTTCAAGATGAGAATTTTTTTTAATTAAGTCAAATGATTTCACAAGAAAGCGCTAGGTAAGTCTCTTTATACTGAAAACAATACCAACTATTTTTTTTTTATCTTGATATAAGATTAATAACACTTGGTTAGATAAGCAGTTTTTGCAGTGTAAACTTTATACTTTTTGAGATATTAATAAAAAACAAGCTTATTTTTCCCCATAGACTTAACATGGGCTGATGACATCACAATGGACTAATTAACTTGATTTGCACTTGTATCAACTTCCAGCTGCTCACTACTAGGACCCATCAAAGGGCCAGTTAAACTGATTGCACCTGTATCAACTGCTTTCTGCTTAACTAGGCCAACTCTCTGTGTCTCTCCATTCTACAAGGATATAAGGCACATTCCATCCAACTTTCTATCCATTCATCCTCTTCAAACATTCACTCATCCACCCATTAAACTATACATCAACATCCATTAAACAATCTGCCTATCAACATCCATTCAACTTTCTGTTCATCAACATCCATCACACTATCTACATTCAACTTTTAAACTATATACTCTGTCTCAGGCTTTAAGCATACGGCTCTCTTAAGACTACTATTTCCTCTGCCCACAACTGTTTCAAAATAAATATCCTCACTACAATAATTCACTATTAAATAATTTAACTATTTAAACTACTCAACTATTTAACTGTTCAGCCATTTCAACTGTCAGTTGTTATCAACTATGACTTCTGCCAACTGTTATCAAATAAAAGTTTGTTTTGCATTTTATGTTAATATACAGTATGTTTATATTTTCATGCACTGGTAATTTCCTCGAAATTACATTTTCTAGTATTTAAGTTGTCGTGGTACCATATTGTAAATGTTGGCATGTTTAATATGTTAGTAAATCATTTAGCATATTTTCCACCGGACATTCTGTCTGTTTATATATATTTTTCTGTCGGACAACTACACATGGAACCGGCCAATTTAGGTCTGTAACTGTCTAATGTAAACCCTGGTGTGTGTGTGTGTGTGTATTTGGTTATCTCTGTCTAAACTCACCAGCGTGGGACTGCATGTGCTCCATCAGGTTGTTGTAGAACTGGAACTGGATTCCACAGGCTCCACATGTGTACGGTTCTAGACAAGAACACGTTCTCGCTCAGAACAGAACACAGCAACTCAAACACACAACAGCTATGCAGTAGCAGCAGTCTAGCAGGCTAACAGGCTAGGCTAACAAGCTAGGCCATCTCTCTTGCTTCACTGTGAACCAAAAGCAAATGTAGGGCACTGTGACAGGCCATGTTTTCCCCTCCTATCCACTCCAAGCTTTTAAAGCAGATCAGAAGTCTCACAGGAAATAAAAGGGGGCGGCAGTCTGTCACAGAGACATGGAGTCGGGCTACGGCGTGTTTCCTTCCGCTTGTGTAGCACAGCTAAATGGTTCACGTGTTATCGCACAGCTAAATGGTTCACGTGTTATCGCACAGCTAAATGGTTTGTTTAATTGAGCGGCAAAGCGGCTGCTATGGCTGACGTGTTCAGGAGTCCTTCAGCTCGTCTTAATCACATGGACTGTCCTCAGGTCTCCAGATATTAGTCCAACAGCACCACCCCACACTACCTAACCCCCTCCAACCGCACCACAGCACACTACCTAACCCCCCCCACACTACTTAACCCCCTCCACACACACACAGCATCACCCCACACTACCTAACCCCCTCCCCACACACACCCCACACTACCTAACCCCCCCCCCACACACACCCCACACTACCTAACCCCCTCCAACAGCACCACCCCACACTACCTAACCCCCTCCCCACACTACCTAACCCCCTCCCCACACACAGCATCACCCCACACTACCTAACCCCCTCCCCACACACAGCGTCACCCCACACTACCTAAGCCCCTCCCCACACACAGCATCACCCCACACTACCTAACCCCCTCCCCACACTACCTAAGCCCCTCCAACATCACCACCCCACATTACCTAACCCCAAACTACCTAACCCCCCCCCCACTACCTAACCCCCTCCCCACACACACAGCATCACCCCACACTACCTAACCCCCCCCCCCACACTACCTAAGCCCCTCCAACATCACCACCCCACATTACCTAACCCTCCCCACACACACCCCCAAACTACCTAACCCCCTCCCCACACACACCCCCACACTACCTAACCCCTCCCCACACTACCTAACCCCCCCCCACACACACAGCACCACCCCACATTACCTAACCCCCTCCCCACACACACCCCACACTACCTAACCCCCTCCCACACACAGCATCACCCCACACTACCTAACCCCCTCCCCACACTACCTAAGCCCCTCCAACATCACCACCCCACATTACCTAACCCCCTCCCCACACACACCCCAAACTACCTAACCCCCTCCCCACACACACCCCACACTACCTAACCCCTCCCCACACTACCTAACCCCCTCCCCACACACACAGCACCACCCCACACTACCTAACCCCCTCCCCACACACACAGCACCACCCCACATTACCTAACCCCCTCCCCACACATACCCCACACTACCTAACCACCTCCCCCACACACCCCAAACTACCTAACCCCCTTTCCACACACACCCTAGGGCTGGGCGATATATCGGTATTACGACGACCGATATATTTTTGAAAACGATATGTAGTTGAGACAATATCGTAATACCGTATTATGTCAAATAATGGGCCATTTTATCAAAGCCACTTGCTCTTCTGTGTTCAGACCATTCAGATAGCCGCAGCTCTGCTCAACTGGCGCCTTTGCGTGCACGCTCTCCCTCACAGCACTACAAACTTTCAAACATGACGGACACTGAGTCAGGTTTTGTTTACCTTGATCAGAGGTTGGTGCTGATGCCTATTCCGTCGGGCACATCAACGGCTAGACCGAGAATTCTCGTAGAAATCAAAATTCCACTGGAGCTCCGGGTTTGTACATGCAGATGTAAGTTACAACACTGTTTAGCAGCTACAGCTCTTCGACTCAATGGTAAAATGTCATTTTTGGTACATAGCCTAGCTAATTTAAATACACTGATGAATGCTTGCTTTAGCGATATACAGTAGCAGATCTAAAGTCCTCAGGGAGACAAATCTAAACACTGATTTTATTAAGAGGATATGCACGCATTCATGAGCAGTTAGGCATCATTTTTATGATTCCTGAAACCCCATTCAATCGTGCATAGGATTTTTCTTACGAGGCGGAAGATGCAAAAATGAACACATACAAAATGACGGTAGCGCCTATCACACTCTTGATGAGTGACTCAGTTACGCTTGTTTAAGTAGCCTAATTTTTAAAACTTTTTTTGTTGTTGATAGCAACATGTCTAGGCCATCACAGTCTACATTTGCTTGTAATCTAGGCCCTATCAAACCCTTACAGGTAAAAAAACTGCATTGTGTGACAAAACTGCAGGTTTTTTTCAATATTGTTGTGCCCAAAATAGCCTATTGCATTGTGCAGTACAATGTAGGCCTGCTTGTCAGTCAGGGGTCAACTTTTGGTCTTTTGTTATTTGCACAGCTTTATCAGAGCAACTGTAGCCTATGCCTATTGTAGGCCTATGTTATTGTTTACACTTTTTTGCACAGCTCTGTTAGAGCAGTCTGAAATTAATATAATTAAAACTGGCTGTGTTGTCATAATTGTTGTGTTAAGTGAAAATATGAAGCACTTCGCTCTTTCTGTTTGAAATATCAATATCGTCAGATCCCCAAAATATGATATCAGCCAATCAGCCCCAAAATATCGGGATATCAGTTTTGGTCCATATCGCCCAGCCCTAACACACCCCACACTACCTAACCCCTCCCCACACACACAGCACCACCCCACATTACCTAACCCCCTCCCCACACACACCCCACACACACACCTAACCCACACCCACACACACCCCCCACTACCTAACCCCTCCCCACACACACAGCACCACCCCCACATTACCTAACCCCCTCCCCACACACACCCCACACTACCTAACCCCCTCCCCACACTACCTAACCCCCTCCCCACACACACACCACACCCCCCTCCCCCACACTACCTAACCCCCTCCCCACACACACCCCCACACTACACACTACCTAACCCCCTCCCCACACACACCCCACACTACCTAACCCCTCCCCACACACCCCACACTACCTAACCCCCCCCCACACCCCCACACTACACACTACCCAACCCCTCCCCACACACACCCCACACTGCCTAATCCCCTCCCCACACACCCCCTCTCATTTAAGTCACAATACAGAGAATGAAGACGTTACAAAAAGTAGAAATTAGCAAATTATTTGAATAATATGGAAAACAAGAGCAAACAATAAACATCAATGAATGGAGAGATAGAGTGTGTGTGTGTGTGTGTGCAGTATGTGTAGTGTGTGTGTGTGTGTGTGTGTGTGTGTGTGTATGTGTGTCTATATACATAAGTTAAGACATCCATGCTAAAGTTGACTAAAAAGAGGAATACAAAATCATCTTTTGGAAATTGATCTTAATGTCTTAAAAATAAAAAAAAAATAAGAGGAAAAATCCGACCTTTAAGGACACCAATTTTCTTTGTGAATGAATCATGTATCGTAAATAAATAAATGTTATTCCTTAAAGGAATTATCCGGAGTAAAATGCACTTTAGATCAATTTACGGATGATTGGGAGTACATACGTTGAGTTGACATCAAAATCATGTCATTTGGATGTGTTTTGAGAAAGTTCGATTTTACCGTTTTTAGTCAAAACTCGTTAGCCTGGAAGTGACAGGGCATATAATTTCGCCGCTACAAAACGCTATTTACCTTTCCGGAAATGTTGCTGCTGCAGCTGGCATCTTTAGGGGAAAGTCCGTAGGAGTCGACATTTCCGGAAAGGTACTGGCTTGATGAAATTCATTCTGGACTCTCTATCCGACCACATAAAGACCTCGGGATACTTCGGTTTGGCTTTAGGGACCCTCTACTCACTACCACGTAAGTGTAATGTTGTTTGGAACTGTAGAAGAGGTATAAAAATAGTGTTTTGTAGCGGCGAAATGACATGCCCTGGTCACTTCCAGGCTAACGAGTTTTGACTAAAAATGGTAAAATCGAACTTTCTCAAAACACATCCGAATGACATGATTTTGATGTCAACTCAACGTATGTTCTCCTAACATTCGTAAATTGATCTAAAGTGCATTTTCCTAATTCCTTTAAAATACAGGGGGCATAAGTACGGACATCCTTATGTTAAATTCCCATAGAGGCAGGCAGATTTTTATTTTTAAAGCCCAGTTATTTCATGGATCCAGGATACGATGCATGCAAAGTTCCCTTGGCCTTTGGAATTAAAATAGCCCCACATCATCACATACCCTTCACCATACATAGAGATGGGCATGGTGTCATTTCAGTTAGCCTATTAGCTGGTTTGATTTGGAATTAAAATAGCCCCACATCATCACATACCCTTCACCATAAATAGAGATGGGCATGGTGTCATTTCAGTTAGCCTATTAGCTGGTTTGATTTGAAATTAAAATAGCCCCACATCATCACATACCCTTCACCATACATAGAGATGGGCATGGTGTCATTTCAGTTAGCCTATTAGCTGGTTTGATTTGGAATTAAAATAGCCCCACATCATCACATACCCTTCACCATACATAGAGATGGGCATGGTGTCATTTCAGTTAGCCTATTAGCAGTTAGCCTATTAGCTGGTTTGATTTGCATTGAGAGATGACCTTACGGAAAGTACCCCATGCCAATATCTAGATATGATGAAGGGTATGTGATGACTATTTTAATTCCAAAGGCCAACTTCTGCACAGCACTGGATGTGTGTGTGTGTGTGTGTGTGTGTGTGTTCAGGAGGGAGGCTCCTACTCACTCGGAGTTGTGCCAAAGGACCCGGTCATCAGTGGACTGCCAGCACCTGCGAGGACAGAGGATCGTTCCGCTTCAGAATCTTCTCTTACAGATATTTCATTTCATTTTATTTCTATTCCACAAGAAACTAACAGCACAGGCAGCCTCTCCCCTGGGGGATATGAGCTATAAACACAGTTATTTCTGGATCACTACAGAGAGAGCATCTGAGAGTCCAACCGAAGGCCTTTTATTTGCCTGACCTGTGGTAGAGGCTGGTACCAGTCACTAGTGGCTCTGATCCGGCCAGTGGCCAAGATCCATGCAAGTCATGTCCAAACAATACTGGTTTGCCACCAAACAATACTGCCCATATATGCTTCAAATGGTTTTAAAAATGTGTCTTGGGGAATCTGATTACAAACACACAGCACTAAATAGAAAATAGGCACCAAGATACATTGGGATTCCATCAGTCAAATCACTTGCCGAGCTGGTCAGAGATGCATCTGAGCACAAATCTCTGGTAACATGTGTTAATGCATCATGAGGTAACGTATGTTAATGCATCATGAGGTAACGTGTGTTAATGCATCATGAGGTAACGTGTGTTAATGCATCATGAGGTAACGTGTGTTAATGCATCATGAGGTAACGTGTGTTAATGCATCATGAGGTAACGTATGTTAATGCATCATGATGCGTCTCCAATAACGAGAGTTCTGATGGATGTTCTAATGTGATGGAGGCGGTAATGAAAAGAACTCACAAATATAAGTAGCACTGCATGTTGTGGCACTGCATGGTGTAGCACTGCATGTTGTGGCACTGCATGTTGTAGCACTGCATGTTGTCACTGCATGTTGTAGCACTGCATGTTGTCACTGCATGGTTCTCACAATGCCAAAGCTTGTTTGTGGTGTGCGCTGTGGATCCACATTAGAACCCTAGAGGCCTTGGAACATTCCAACTGCTGGAATTCTCCTGTACAAGGCCTGTTCTCATCTCCACATTCATTTGCACTGACTACTGGTCTTATGACGCTTCATTTCTTTATAAAAACCTGGAGGAATAAATCCTTCAACTGGGGCCTTGTGTTTTCCTGTCAAGTAGAGCTGGAGTGAGTAGCAGAGGCCAAGTGGCAAACTTGTTGGAAACTGACCATTTCAGTCCACATCATTGGAAACTGACTATTTCAGTCCACATCATTGGAAACGCAAAAAGCACCAGCTCCTGTGATAAAGTGAAGTTGGTATGCATCTGTTTTTTTCTAAACGGATTACTCAACAGAGAGAGAAGTGGACACAAATAGATATATCCCTAGAAATAGATATATCCTCTCAGAGCCACTCAGAATATCCACCCAGAGCTGAAGTTCACCTCCAACAATAATTTTAGAATGTGAAATATTCTTCACTGGTGACACCACATCCATTACCAGTGCTGGAAAAATATGCTCCACACCACCACACATCATCGACCACAAATTATCCAACACATGGAGGAATATGCTCCACACCACCACACATCATCGACCACAAATTATCTAACACATGGAGGAATTTACAAAATGCTATTTGGACTCAAAATATGACCACAGCCCAGTCCAGCACATTTTTTCCACAAAAATAAATCACGCTGAAAGGCCTATATGATTCTAACTGTCTCACTAAATTGCATTATCCACACTCAATTCTCACTGGTATCTGCTAGACAAAAAGTACCAAAACATGATTAGTTCATAGATTTCACATGTAAAATGCATTTTATACAACCCCACCCCCATCTTGCCTGTTCATAATTCTGAGAAATTCTTGAATTGTGTGCATGTGTGCGTGTACATGTTTATGTTTATGTGTGTGTGTGTGTGTGTGTGTGTGTGTGTGTGTGTGTGTTTGCCTGCCTCACAAGTTTGTGTGTGTTTGTGCATGTGCATGCATGCGTATATGTCTACTGTGTGAGTATGTGTCATAATGTGGGATTACTGTGAATGTATGTGTGTGCGTGTGTATCTGTTTATGCACATGTGTGCACATGGAATGGGTTAACATGACCCTGGAGGCAAACATACGAGGAAAAAATTGGTCATCCTAGGCCCTACGGTTCTGAAGATATTCACAGAAAACTGTGTCTGCCCTACCCTCCTTCCTTTCGGGGTCCAGTACAGCAGGGGGCTACAGATCAAAACAAAAATGATGGTTCCATGCTATCCATGTTGGGTTACATGCCCACCAAGTTTCGTCTACCCTGGTCTTTCAGTGTCCCGGGAATCCTTGACGGAAATTTGGACATGCGAAAAAGAAAAAAAAAAAAAAAAAATCTGACTAAACCTATATGACCGCCGCTTCGCTGCGCGGCGGTCATAAATAGTGAAACCAGAATAAAAAATAAAAAAACATATAAGAGCGATATGCAAGACAATATGAGAGACAGACTCAATCTGATAGACCTTTTTTTATAAACGGTAAACCTTCACTGTATCAAACTGAAGAGCTGAATAACAACTCACCAGTTGAGCTCTGGGAGTTGCCATCCACCGCCGAGGGATGCATTTTTCCCTCCATTTTTAGAACGAAGGAACTTTCTGGAACAGAGCGAGATTGAGGCAAAAGTGAGATGATTGGTCTCCAACAGACCCCAACAGACATTAACGGGTGTGAACCGATCAGAGATTGACACAACAGAAGGGTTATATAAGTGAGCTAGAAATATGAGGTAGTCTTTGGGCCGCGACAGAGACATGCGCCACTATGACCTACTTCAGTTCTGTCCCAATTTTATGAAGCTTGACATGTCGAACAGCAGCCAGAGAATTCTGAAACAACTGCATTTTAGCAGTTTAGCATTTCTCAGGAATGCTACCACAGCTGACGTCTGACTACCCATAACGTTAGCACTGGATTTAAACAATGAAAAATGCTTTTAACAGTGCAAAATACACATTTTGTGAAGGGTGCCAAGACTTTTCACCGTATTCACTTCCCGCAGCATTTTGGTGGTATTTTGTGTTGAATTTGGGGAAACCAATTGTTGTTTCAGTTGTGTTGAGCTATTGAAATGGTCCTGCTTTGTTTGTTTTCTCAAAAAAAAAAAAAAAAAAAAAAACTCCAAAAGTACTTAATTTTTTTTGCTTAAAAAACTAAATTTCTAAAGGGGTGACAAGACTTTTGTCAATGACTGAGCCCAGAAGACGTCTCTGGTCTTATACAGAGTTGTACCAGGAAATGTCCTCTATAAGACCACAGGAAATGTCCTCTATAACACCAGAGGCGTCTTCTGTCCCCAGAGTTGTACCCGAAATTAGAGAAATTCTGAAACTGTTATCTATCTCTCTCTATATACAGTTTATGGAAAAGGAGTGGAAAAGCAGTATATAAATGCACTCCATCTACAATTTAACATATACACACACACACACACACACACACACTGTATATACTGAAATACACCTGTACAGTACCATGCCTTACCTGAAGGTCCCCGATCAGACCGGCTTGAGGTGTATTTGTTGACATTCTTTTTCTGTTGTGAACGAGGTGACTGCATGTCAAAGGAATGACCTGTGAGAGGACAAACATTTCACACAATCCAATCAGACAGATGCAATATTCACACCAACCATTCAGAGAGAGAATAGAGATTCACATCAACCAATCAGAGAGAACAAAGATTCACACCAACCAATCTGAAGTGGCCATTTTGTCACAGGCGGTGGATTAGACCACCTACCTAGGGGCGTGTGCAGGGCCACATGCTCCTGGTAAGGGTTGAAGTACTTGTACTGCTTCCCACAAAACTCACAGGTGTAACTTCCTGTTTCTGCAAGAAAAGAGCAGAGAAGGCAGATGAGGCTTTAGTGTTACGAGCCAGCGACAAACCACTGAACCCATTCTGGAGCAAAATAATGGATCAACCTGAGATCAGTGCAGTGAGAACATACAAACCACTGCACCTCTTCTGGAGCAAAATAATGGATCAACCTGAGATCAGTGCAGTGAGGACATTAGAGAGTGAAATGGGACTTGGGCTGAGGCAAAGGACAGGCTATTTATATTGGGACAGGCTATTTCTTAAGAGTTGATGGAAATTGAGAAACACAAGAAAACAAACTCAAAAAATAAACTCAAATTGTATGTTGTCTATATTGGATAATGGTATGTAAACACAAAACATCAACATACTAGGTCCTATCTTCTGGTAGCCCTCGACCTCTTCCTTTGGCTCCTCCACTGGAATCACATGGTCGTACGGGTCTGATGAAACGCCAAAACAAGAGGAGAGTCACCAAAGACACATGCTGTAATATCAATATCATAACAATCCCATGCTATAATATCAATATCATAACCATCCCATGCTGCAAGAGTGGTGCAAGACGCCTTTTCTTTTGCTCAGACAGGATTCCGTTCAAACACTACGTTGCTCTGGTTTTCATCATTTAAACATGTAAGGTATGTCATTAGTCCAAACTGGATTTCCCCTGGGGATCAATAAAGTATCTATCTATCTATCTATCTATCTATTTGAAATAGCTGACGTCCTCTAAAGCAAAAGACAACGACAGCACCCAGTGTCATTATATCCTTGTTGGTTTGTTTGTTTATCTGTAATGTGTAAACTGTTGGTTTATCTGAAATGTGTAAACTGTTGCCAAATACAAATGTAACTGATTAAAATAAAATTTTATAAAACTTAAGGGAGTGACAGAACTGTATTTCAAATGGGTTTGCAATTAATTGGCAAACTGATATACACCCATGAATAAACAAACTGATATACACCCATGAATAAAGATGTAAGCAGTGGGCCACGTCCAGATACACCGTGGCATCCCAACATGAACTGGCTGGTTTGGGAAAAGGTGTCCTTACCATCTACTGCATGCAGGTCACGGTGCATCCCAACATGAACTGGCTGGGTTGGGAAAAGGTGTCCTTAAACATGAACTGGCTGGGTTGGGAAAAGGTGTCCCTCATCATCTACCGTACACCGTGGCATCCCAACATGAACTGGTTGGTTTGGGAAAAGGTGTCCTTACCATCTACTGCATGCAGGTCCCAACATGAACTGGCTGCCTCCTGGAAGCATGAACTGGCTGGGTTGGGAAAGGTGTCTGCATGCAGTACTTCCCAACATGAACTGGCTGGGTTGGGAAAGGTGTCCCTACCATCTACTGTATTTTTTGTATTTTTTCCACAGACATCACAAGTGTAGCGGAAGGAGTCTGTAAACAGACCAACAACATACTACATAACACACCTGTAAACAGACCAACGACTAACGAACAACACTCCACTCTTTAATAAAGACATGGTGCTCGTGCTGATGGCATACTAACGAACAACACTCCACTCTTTAATAAAGACATGGTGCTCGTGCTGATGGCATACTATGGCATAAAGACATGGTGCTCGTGCTGATGGCATACTAACAACAACTCCCACTCTTTAATAAAGACATGGTGCTCGTGCTGATGGCATACTAACTAACAACGCCCACTCTTTAATAAAGACATGGCATGGCACTAACGAACAACACTCCACTCTTTAATAAAGACATGGTGCTCGTGCTGATGGCATACTAACCAGAGCCATATAAAGGTAGAGTTGCGACAATGGGTGTTCAAAATTCGTTAAGGTCACGTGGTTCATGTAAATGTAGCCTGGGTAATTCTGCTGCTGCTCATTTTCTTACACTCCCGTTACGTCACTAAGTAGGGTGAGGGTGGGCATTGACTAATTAAGTCACCTGACATTATGGGAGCGGGCATATCTATAGGCACCTGGGGTCCTTAGGTCAGTAGCGTTTCACACATCAAATGCGGCTGTGTGAGTGGCAGTGGTTCGGGTGCGGCGTCAAGTTGAAGGTAGGCCTGAAATGTTTCCTCATAGACGTTTGTTGCGTTTGATTAGAGTGCGGCCATTGGATATTAAGTGGGTGTCTGTTTTGTTATCGCGTGTGACTGAGCAGACGCCAGCAAGGTCAGCTGTGAGGCAGCTCCACCAATGCTTGGAGGGGCGAGCTAATTGTGTCAAAGTTCTCCGTATGTGATCAAGGTACGCTATCTAGCACAGTAGTCACATTAGTTTGTCCTGGCTGCCTTGTTTGTAATGTGCCGCTGTGTTTATCTCCCATCAGCACTTCGCTGGCTATTGTGGCCGCCAGCGAGGGGGAAGTGTAAATGTCCAAGAGCTTGTGCTAACTTTCACCGCAACAGGTATGTTGAGTTTACGGGAGTGTTTATGATCTACCTTTGGGGGAAATGGGTATTATGTGTGAATGGCTTGGCAAAGGGGATGAGTAGGTGAATGTATCTTCGTTGGCTGTAGTTTTTAGCCCTAGCTGCAGTCATAGCCCAAGTTCCTTTTAGTGAAGGCTGATGGTCATTGCATGTTTGAGTTAACTATGATGTATCGGACTGCCTGTACCATGCTATATGTTATGCTGCAAAGTGTGGTAAATTACAGTGTTTAATGTGGTTTGCTTTTTCTTTGATTGTGTTGTGTTTTTTTAGATCCAGACTGCTACATGGTGTTGCTAAGCTGCTGTTCTCTACACTGTATGTTTGTATGACTGGTATGGTTCTTAGACTGTGCATATTTTACATGTGTGTTTTGTTTGCCCCTTCTAGCCTGTGGCTAGGTGTATGTAAGAGCGTATAGGCCGTTCTGTGAGCCACAGGTTAGAGGGGCTTTTCTTTTCTTTTACCCCTGTCTTCCCTTGTCTTCCCCTTAAGGCCCTAAGTAATTTCAGATACAGTCGAGCCTGGGTAGTGTGAGGGGCTACTGGATAGCGGGTTCCCTTAAAAGTTCACTCAATGACTGGTTGTAGTGCTGTGTGTGAGCCTTAATGCCTTTAGTTAGGCTTTCCTTAGCGACAGAAGATTTGCAGTGCAGTGTATTGTGAATTCTTAGCGTGTATTACTTCAAGAAGTGCGATCATCATTCACGTGTGGTAGTGAGACCTAACATCCTGTTAGTATTTCATCTCTCAGTCACTCGACTAGTCTAAACTTGATGGCTGTAACTTCCCCTTCCCCCCTCCATGTGTAATTGTTGACCAACCACAGCAACACCTTAAGTATTTAATAAAGACTGTATTTTTATACTTTTCTAAACACCTGTCTTTGTACATTCATTGGGATAGAGTTCCCCTTGCTCTAATATCAGACACTACTTATCTCAAGGGGTGGTGTAGTCAGCTGTGCAAGTGATTGACAATGGATTAGAATGCATTAAATAGACTACTGTTCAATGATAGACAGAGCCACGATTTTGGTTAATTGACAGTCAATAAATGCATTGATATACAATATTTATAACACAGTTTACATTATTGTTAAACTATGTAGTTATCCTACCATTTCAACAATATTAAATTAAATTCCAGACCTTATATCTTAGCCTGCTATATAAGGTGACGCCGTTTTTCGCCCTTTAATGATGTGTCACTTAATATTAATTTCTGTACAAAAGAAGAGATTCTTTAGAAAAACGAATTGCACCCACCCCATAAGTGTATCTAAATTATCGCTATATAAAATAAATGACCTCATACAGTGACTCGAAAAGCTGTAAACAGTGTTTTTGAGACTGCGTGTAGCCTACAAAAGCGCATGGAGCTCCTGTGAAATTTTGATTGCAACGAGAAACTGTAACACAGCTAGTCTAACATTACTTGTTTGAGCTTTCTACCCAGCGCTTCCTCTGGTAGTCACTGATCTGAGCTAATGAGCTTAATTACCTAGCCAAGCCTAGCCTATCGTCAGCGCAGAATAAAAAAAATTAAACGTTTTTTAACATCTCCAGTGTAATGGTGGGCATTCTAAGTTAACCGTAGCATTACCTACCTATTTAGTAACCCCATGGTAATGCGAGTGATCATAATAAAATATAAAACGTGACATGTAAGTCCTTCGATAAATAACCAGGATATGAATTCATAAACATGAACATCGTTTGTCATTCACCGTGCTGTGAACAGCAGATGCTAGGCTAAAGAGCTTGAGACAGGTGAGGTGTGCATTGTGTCAGAAAATAGCAATTTGATCAGTGATCATGCATCATCAGCGCAAGCTTGGTTTGAAACTTTCTGGGGATGGGGATTTTACACGATCCTTCATCACTGGGCTAGTGTGCCCTGCTGTGTTAATATGACCTGCTGATGCTAACAGCTGCAGCTCCCTCAAATCTGTGTTCTCTCATGCATAGGCTAGCTTTTGCTAATGAAAATGAATGCAAAAAAAAAAAAAAAAAAAAAGAGTCCTTCTCCGAACTGAAGAAACGTTTACGTTACCAACAATGTTAACAACAAACTCAGTTTCACTGCTGCAAGTAGGCCTACAAAGTTGGCTGTAAATATGCTTCGCCATATTTAACGAACCAGCTAGCTTTGTGATAACAAAATCTTACCTTTTATGTGTTTAGTCCACTGAAAGTTATCCACATATCAAACGATTAAATTCACAGTTATGGAGGAATTGTTTTGGGGAAGCAGTTGCACTTTATCCCACTTTTGCTGCCCTTTTTAAAATTAAACCACTTAAATCCATAGCCTAGATGAGCATTGCATAACGTTACAACTATGTTGACATAATGGTAAAGCTAAAAGCCCAAGACACGCCACGCCATAAAAGTTGTAGGCTACAAACGCAAAAAAACTTAATGACAGCTCGCTTTGTGGTGTTGCCTAGTGCTGCCTAATTTAAATGGTATAGGCAAGGTTTATCTTATATTAGGTTATTATGTGTGGCACATTTATTGGGCTTTAGCCTCTTTTAATTTATTTGATAAGGAACTGATAAAAACTGAGCAGCAGAAAAGCTGTCATAGTCGATACATAAATAGTTTATTATTATAATTAGGTTATTAATACTATTACTTTACTACTATTACTGTTATTATTATTATTATTCGGATGAGCCAATAATGTAAATCTGAGTCTGAAATGTTGGCTACAAACAGTCTGTAACTGCATTGCTGCTATTATAAATTGTTAACTTTGGGGAACTATTTGAGGCTTCCATTAGCCGCCATTGTTGAAAAAAAAAATGGAACATTAGCGTCAATGGAGTTGTCGCAACTCTACCCTTATATGGCTCTGATACTAACTAACAACGCTCCACTCTTTAATAAAGACATGGTGCTCGTGCTGATGGCATACTAACTAACAACGCTCCACTCTTTAATAAAGACATGGTACAAAATGTCCCCAATGTCTCATCTGCCAAATAGCAATCAATAACGCTCATTCATATTCCAATATGCAATAAGATTGTTCAGTAATATTCACAGGTAAAAGCAAGAGTGAATAGAATTCAGCAGACCGTTTTATCTAGTGTCGGTGACAGGCAATGTTCACCACACTCCGATATGTCGTTTATATCGCAAACTACAGACATATTCTAATTTGTACAGTCAGGTTAAACTGCTGAGGAATGCTGGGCCAGACTAATGCAACAACACTGGAATACAAACCACTCGGACTTCAAGGTGAATTCACTGTAGCTTTTTATAATTCCCAGCTACAACAGTTTTAGTTTCCTTTAAAAAAAAAAAAATAATTTCAAAGGCCCTAAATGGGCCGTTTTAATGACATGTTTGAAGAAGGTTTCCTAGGAATACTAGATTGGAGATAAAAATAATTACTATATTTATATCTCTTTACATCTGGCGAGGGACAAATCTTAAACAAAGAAATTGACAAGGCAAGCATGAAGGTAACACACCAGCATAGGTTAACCCAGTGTGAAGGTAACACACCAGAATAGGTTAACCCAGTGTAAGGGGTATATAAGTAACTAACAGTGTAAGGGGTATATATAAGTAACTAATAATGGAGACTTTTATGCCTTTGTTTTCTGAGGGAAATGAAGCCCTACAACTCTTCTATTAAGTTATTAATTAGAGCGGTACTGTGTTATTAAATAGAGCGGTACTGTGTGTTATTAAATAGAGCGGTACTGTGTTATTAAATAGAGCGGTACTGTGTGTTATTAAATAGAGCAGTACTGTGTGTGTGTCATATACTCACTGTTTACTACCGGGGAGGCACCGTCTCCTGAGACACCCTCAGACTCTACAAGGACAGAAATGGAGTTTATCATCATCATCATCATAACCTACAAGACATCATCATAATCTACATGACATCCTCATAACCTACATGACATAATCATATCATCATAACCTACATGACATCATAACCTACAGAAAATAACCTACATGACGTCGTCATAACCTACATGACGTCGTCATAACCTACATGACGTCATAACCTACATGACGTCATAACCTACATGACAAGCTACATGACAGAAAAGGAGTTTATTCATCATAACCTACATGACAAAGTGCATCTTCAGCAGTAACAGCAGTGGTAACATGGAAGATCACGGTCATATTGGCTTATAACTGATATTCAAATCACTGTATGAAATCTGACTAATGTATTTACAATAGAACATAACATACGATCAAATGTATAGTAGCCTGGGAGAACCCAGACAAACCAAATTTGAATTTGCTCTGCAGGTCAGTCTGGCAAAGAGGCTATTGACACCCATTTCCAAAGTTCCAAAAACCCAGGTACCGATCACAATCTTTTATCTGGCATGGGGCAGGCTTTACATGGTGACAAATAGAGCAGTGCAAAACCGGTGGTAGGTTTAAACAGTTATGGATGTGTAAAACAGGGTTAGAGTTATGGATGTGTAAACCAGGGTTAGAGTTATGGATGTGTAAAACAGGGTTAGAGTTATGGATGTGTAAAACAGATTTAGAGTTATGGATGTGTAAACCAGGGTTAGAGATATGGATGTGTATTTTCTTTGGAACGGAGTCAACAACTGCATTTAAAACCTTTGTTTACAAGAAAGATTAAATATGCACTTCTGAAACGATTTGGTAAGAGTTTAATGCACCAATTGGAGTTTAATTTCACTGCTGGTTACGCCCCTGGAGGTCATAGGTCAATGAAGCCTTTCCAGACCCACTCTCCATCTTAATTGAGATATGCGGTCTGGTGTGAACCAGGCTAAATGTATAGCACATGTTACTAGCCAGTGTCTTCAGTGTGATCATGTAATGTGCCATGAAGATTTGAGAATATTTAGGGATATTTAGGGTCTGTCTCTCTCTCTCTCTCTCGGAGCAGGTCGATGAAACACATAACGAACAGCTCGCATGATAATTAAAAAAAAAAGTCAAGATGGCTTCAGAAAATCCTCCAGAGGGCTATATTAAGAGGACAGGTTATTGGCTTGTCCAGTGTACCTTTAGGAATAACCACTGACCCCAAGATACCGTGTCTTTTTTATAGATGCTTGGTGCAGTGTTCTTTTAGAACTCAGCGGTTACTCCTGAAGTGATCTGGATAGGCCAGTAAGTAACCTTGTTTCATAGTCCAATGTTAAGGTCTCCACCAGCAGACAGCCATCTTGTTTTATTTGCTAGCCCACCTTTACCTGTGTTAAAGAGCAACTCGTTTAGGACGGAAGCGCCACTTTAAAGTGTAAAAGCATAATTAGGACGGAAGCGCACTTTAAAGACCAAATGGCCTCCTGAATGGGAGTGCTATGGGCACTACTAGCATCAGAATCACTATTTTTAAAATACACTATGTATCCTAGGGTCTCTACATGATCTCGAGCATCGTTTGTGTGTACACAAAATTACACTTGGTTTGATGTATCCCTAGGGTCTCTACATGATCTCCCATTCAACTCCTAGCAGCCCTCCCATTCAACTCCTAGCAGCACTCCCATTCAACTCCCCTAGCATTGAGAACATTGTTTGTGTGTACAGAGTTCACTAAAAAGAAACGTTTTGAACAACTAACTCACTTTGACTGGCAAGATGGCGGCAAGCGGAGAAATCCTAGCAGCACTCCCAGCAGCACTCCCATTCAAATCCTAGCAGCACTCCCATTCAAATCCTAGCAGCACTCCCATTCAAATCCTAGCAGCCCTAGCAGCACTCCCATTCAAATCCTAGCAGCACTCCCATTCAACTCCCATTCAAATCCTAGCAGCACTCCCATTCAAATCCTAGCAGCACTAGCAGCACTCCCATTCAAATCATAGCAGCACTCCCATTCAAATCATAGCAGCACTCCCATTCAACTCCTAGCAGCACTCCCATTCAAATCCTAGCAGCCCTAGCAGCACTCCCATTCAAATCATAGCAGCACTCCCATTCAAATCCTAGCAGCACTCCCATTCAAATCCTAGCAGCCCTAGCAGCACTTTCAAATCCTATTCATTCAAATCCTAGCAGCCCTAGCAGCACCTGCAAATCCTAGCAGCTTGCCCTAGCAGGTTGCAGCACTCCCATTCAAATCATAGCACCTGTTCAGCCCTGGCTGGAAGGTGAACATGCCTCTGACAGAATTATGCTTTTAAACTAAAGTTTGACTCTCAAGTTCACAAAAGATGGTTTTGTGTTTAAGTGTGTGCAGGTTGTGAACACCTGTTCTTCCCTGTGGAAGGTGTGTGTGTGTGTGTGTGTGTGTCTCACCTCTGTGTGCCCGAACATGAGTTTGAAAGCAGTTGTAGTACTTGTACTTCTTCCCACAAATTCCACACACATAAGAACCTGCAGAAGAGAACACACACATTCCACACACACATAAGAACCTGCAAAAGAGAACACACACATTCCACACACACATAAGAACCTGCAGAAGAGAACACACACATTCCACACACATAAGAACCTGCAGAAGAGAACACACACATTCCACACACGAGAACCTGCAGAAGAGAACACACACATTCCACACACACATAAGAACCTGCAGAAGAGAACACACACATTCCACACACACATAAGAACCAGCAGAAGAGAACACACACATTCCACACACACATAAGAACCTGCAGAAGAGAACACATTCCACACACATAAGAACCTGCAGATAAGAACACATTCCACACACACATAAGAACCAGCAGAAGAAGCAAGCCATAGTTTCTCTACAGGATTGTATGCTAGACGTGTGTTTTTCAGACCAACTACAGACCACATAACTCCCTAAAAACCTTCACCATAAAACCTAGACTACATGCACCTCAACGTTTGCAGTTTTGCGCTACTTTACCTGAAGTTTCTCAGTTTGCCAGTTATCAAATACAAGGGCTGTAGCCTAAAAGGTGGATGATTATATGTATATAACATAACAACAAGAACTGTACAAACATAACAACAACATAACAACAAGAACTGTACAAAACCGAGAACCGTGATATGAACCGAACCGTGGGTTTTGTGAACCGTGCCACCTACCAATCACAGACATATGAGGAATGTGTACTTCCCCCAAATGGGAAAACCATCACCACCATCACCACCACCAGCATTTACACTGCAAAAACTGCTCATCTAACAAAATCTAACCAAGTGTTATTAATCTTATATCAATATAAAAAAAACTAGTTGGTATTGTTTTCAGTATAAAAAGAGACTTACCTAGCGCTTTCTTGTGAAATCATTTGACTTAATTTAAAAAAAAATTGACTTATTTTAAGACATCTCATCTTGAAAACAAGCAAATTTGTCTGCCAGTGCGTTAAGCAAATTTGTCCTAAAAACAAGCAAATTTGTCTGCCAGTGCATTGAGCAAATTTGTCTTGATAAGACTCCTTAAAATAAGTTAAAGTCTTCTTAAATTAAATCAAAATGATCTTTTGAGGGGGCGCTAGGTAAGTCTTTTCATACTAAAAACAATACCAAATAGATTTTTTAATCTTAATATAAGATCAATAACACTTGGTTAGAATTCATTTTTTGCAGTGTACACAATTCAGCTCGCCTGGGAATATCGTTTATAACTTCTGCAGCTGCAACTATAAGTCCAACTCTGTGAGAAACAGACGCAAAACCAAGACAGGAAGCCAGCTGGCGCAGATATTTTGGTTAAGTTCACTAAGGGGACTTTCTGTTTTACTGTACAATGATGTCATTTGCAAAAGCACTTCCTGTCGGCCATTTAAGGCCAGATCCTGCCCAGTGAAGCTGGCATACCGTTTAGCACTTCCTCTCCCTGCGTTGGCCAGCGTGCTGTTTCACCACCAGGCTACCTGCCCTCATGCTGGGTACTGTGAGTCTGCAAGCACCCGGTAGCAGGGTTCAGGATGCATTAATACACACGTACGCTGGGTAGCAGGGTTCAGGATGCATTAATACACACGTACGCTGGGTAGCAGGGTTCAGGATGCATTAATACACACGTACGCTGGGTAGCAGGGTTCAGGATGCATTAATACACACATACGCTGGGTAGCAGGGTTCAGGATGCATTAATGGACATGTCAACTGAAGTGATCCAATAAGGAAGAATATAGACAGACAGACAGACAGACTACTTTCGTCATTTTCCCCTTCAGCAGTTTGTGTGTGAAATCGGAGCTTGGCAGGTAAATATTTAGGCGTCACAATTCAGCCAAAGAATTTAACATATGGCAGTTTTATCTTTCCTCATTTCAACATCAGTGACTTTCTTTCTGCAAGGTCTTGTTGAACTCTGGTAGCATACTGCATGCGCACGCACACACACACACACACACACAATATGCCTGGAGATATGACTAAATACTAAATGGGGAAAAAAATACAAATGATCTAGTTTGGTTTGTGAAGTAGTTGTTTTGCCAACAGTCCTGTGAAATGTAAAATCTTTCATTTCAGGGATTTTAAAACACATTTGTTAATGATTGCATGACCCAGAAAAACATGTTAAGCCAACCCAAACCAATAAACAGCACATTTGGAAAAACTAAAATATGAACCGATAAACTAAATGCTAATTGACAGCAGTGCTACATGCTACACCTTTCAGTGCCATGCAGAGGTGAAGAGCTCTCCATCCATCGTTAATGTGCCAGGGCGACTCAAGCACAACAACCCCCGACAAGTAGGCTGCCCACTGAGCTACCTCACAACCACTACATTACACTATTACAGGCTCCAGAACAAAATCAAATATGCAGCTCCTACATGTGTGTGTAGGAGCAACTCCCATTTCCACAAATTCTTAATCGTTCCATTTCGTTCACTATGAGCATCATCTTTAAACTAGCACTACATGCTAATGTCTGCAGGTTCATCCCTTTAAACTAGCACTATATGCTAATGTCTGCAGGTTCATCCCTTTAAACTAGCACTATATGCTAATGTCTGCAGGTTCATCCCTTTAAACTAGCACTATATGCTAATGTCTGCAGGTTCATCCCTTTAAACTAGCACTACATGCTAATGTCTGCAGGTTCATCCCTTTAAACTAGCACTATATGCTAATGTCTGCTAGCCTGGCGGGCCATCCTATATCATAGAAATGTATAGTCTGGAATCGACCCATTCACCTCACTTAATCCAACGGGCGGGCAGAGAATGGTCTTTCAAACTGCCTAGGCATGCAATAGGCCAGTGCTTTGACCAATCAGAACTGGCCTATTGCTTTCAAAGAAAAGCACAAGTCCAACTCCTCCAAAGTTGAAGCCAACGCCGATTCAAACAACCGCTCTTCATTCGCCATGGCCACCTTCCTTGTTGTTCACCGTCGCAGGAGTTAAGCCCACTTTAAGACTATCTAACAAAATAGAGCGCTGTGATTGGATGACGTCCACGGCGTCAGCCAATAGAAATCCCTATGGTGTGCTACTAGACGTACAGGCTGAGCAAATTAATTTGCCGCCGCTAGGGTGCGTCTAGATTTCTAGGCTAAATGTCTGCAGGTTCATCCCTTTAAACTAGCACTACATGCTAATGTCTGCAGGTTCATCCCTTTAAACTAGCACTACATGCTAATGTCTGCAGGTTCATCCCTTTAAACTAGCACTACATGCTAATGTCTGCAGGTTCATCCCTTTAAACTAGCACTACAAGCTAATGTCTGCAGGTTCATCCCTTTTATGAATACATCTACACGCACGCACGCGCACACACACATAGAAAGAGACACACAATTGCCAGTTTCTTAAGGAGTCCTGATTGGTTAAAAGTGTCACATGATGAGGAAAGTGTAGTAGCGGATAGCAGGAGGCCCAGAGGGATGCCATGCCAGTACATATCTGCTCATTAACACACACACACACAGTAGCGGATAACAGTAGGCGCAGAGGGACATTTTCATGCCAGTACATATCTGCTCATTAACACACACACACACAGTAGCGGATAACAGTAGGCGCAGAGGGACATTTTCATGCCAGTACATATCTGCTCATTAAAGAATATGGCTTCAGCATACTCATTAAAGTACAAGAGAATCCTAGTAATAGACCCATGTAAAATTGTTTATCTAGATAAGTGGCATTTACTGCTAATTACGACCATCATGACAGTCAAAACCTCCCAATATGAGCATTACATTAATGTTTCAGTCCAATATATCGGCCAATCAACCGCACCACTCTCTGGATCAGTCCAAAATATCGGCCAATCAGCCACACCGCTCTCTGACTGTAGTGCTCTGGAGCAACAAAGTTGATTGTACGGTCCAAGACACTATCGCTGTTTTCTATTTACTGAGCCTGGGCTATGCAGGAACAATGGAGTCATTTGTGTGTGTGTGTGTAGACAGCAAGAGGAGAATTTTTGACCTCCATGGAAACTGGACTATAATCAGGGACTGCGCTTCTATTCGGAGTAGACCAGTCAGCTAAAACAGTATATTTTGCATAGTTCAGACATCACGGCACATGGTAAGGAGCCTACAGTAAATATTTAGTCATCTCAACATGAGCCTTTTGTGTGTGCATGTGTGTGTGCGCGTGCGTCTGTAATCTCATCTGTGTGTATCTACTGTAGTGTAGGGCAGCAACAATTAATTGATTCATTGTTAATAGTTAACAATTTAATCAATTAATCACTACCGATTAATCGGCGGTAATTTCCTGAGGAACCAAAATCAGTTCATATGCACTCACGCCTTCGGCTCACTCGCATGCGTATCGCATCGCATCGCATCACGCCTCGCGGCTCGTCGCATTGCGTCTCTTTATGCATGCATCTGCGCTTGCGCGTAGAGTCATCTTCGTCATCGCAAACCATCGCACTCCGTCATCACGCGGCTAAAACCATCACTCCGTCTCATCGCATGCGTCATCGCCTTGGAATATCGCGGCCGTCATCACGCATCGCATTGCGTCATCGCGACTGCGTCATCGCATGCGTCATCGCTTAGATATCGCGTCATCTGCATCAGGTCATCGCATCATTCATCGCGCTGAATATCGCATCGCATCATCGCATCAGGCTGTCGCATCATCGCGTAGGTCATCGCGTGGAGTCATCGACTGGGTCATCGCGCGTAGCGTCTCATCGCGTGAATATCATCGGTACATCGCATCGCGTAGGTCATCGCGTGGGAATAAATGCGGTGCGTCTCATCGCGCGTGCGGTCATCGCGCATCATCAGGGCGCCGCGCTATCGCATCGTTATCGCATCGCGTGGCGTCATCGCGTAGATAAATGCGGGCCTGCGTCATCGCATCGGAATATCGCGCGTAGCATTTGGGTCTCATCGCATTGGGTAAATAAGCGTGGAATAAATAAGCAGGCTGAATGCATCATCGCGTCATGGCGTCTCTCATCGCATTGAATATGCGGTGAATATCGAATAAATAAGCGTTACAGATAAATAAAAAAAGCATCGATATAATCGCATCGATAAATAAGCATCATCGTCATCGCATCGCGTACAGATAAATAGATGTTAGATAAATAAGATATCATCAGGTCATCGGATGTCGAATATCGCATCGCGTGCGTCATCGCATCGCGTCATCGCGTAGCGTGAATAAATAAGTGGCATTGAATATAAATAAGCATTGCGTCATCGCATTGCGATAAATGAAATTAATGCGTTGCGATAAATAAGCATCGGTCATCGCGTGGGTAATAAGCATCATTTACAGATAAATGGCATTGAATCATCGCATCAGATAATCGCATCGGGTCATCATTGGCCGTCATCGGGTAAAATAAGCATCGCGTGAATAAATAAGCATTGGATATCATCGGATAAATAAGCATCAGATATCGCATTGGATAAATGGTATTTGAATATCGCGTACAGATTAATCGGATAAATCGCGTTGGATCATCGCATCATCATCGCATCGCATCATCGTGATTTAGACCGTCGCGTGAATGCATCGCGTGGAATATCGCGGGGCCAGATAAGCGCATCGATATCGCGTAGGTATCGTCATCGCATTGGAATAAATGGCATTTGGAATATCATCACGGAATAAATAAGCATCAGATAAATAAGATGTTGGAATATTTCGCATTTAAGATCATCGGTCATCGCCTCATCGCTCCCGAATATAAATAAAAAATAAGATATCGCGTTGAATAAATAAGCATCGCGTAAATAAGCATCTCGCACCTCACACTCCTCACACCTCACATCGGGTCAAATGGCATCGGAATAAAATGGCATTGGATAAATGGCATTTGGATAAAATGAAAATGGATAATGTGGATAAAATGGATATGCGATAATGTAAAGATAAATAAATAGATATGTCGTAGATAATCGCGTCGCGTATCGCGTAATGGCATTGGATAAATGGCGCTCCTCACCATTGAATAAATGGCATTGCGATAAATAAGATAAATAGCGTACAGATAAATAGATGTGAATAAATGCGGAATAAATAAGCATCATCGCTCCCCTCACACCTTAATGGTGAATAAATGGCATTGAATAAATAAGTGGGCGCTCCCAATAAATAAAGGCACCTCAAATAAATGGGCGGGCTCCTATCCTCACACCTCAGATAATCTCCCGTCACACCTGCAGCTGGAATATCCATCGCGTCACACCATCATCGCATTGAATAATGGCGATAAATAATAAAGATAAATGCGGAGCTGGAATAAATAAGCGTACAGGCAGGCATCATCAGATAAATAAAAGCATCAGCATTGGATAAATAAGCATTGGGCCGTCAAAAGCGTACGCGTAGATAAATGGTGGATAAATGGCATTTGGATAAATAAGATAAAAGCCGTTGAATAATAAATAAAATATCGCGTAAATAAATGTTTAGATAATCGCATTGAATATAAGCGTGCGACCAAATGGTGACGTTGCGTTAATCATCGACCGTAAGATAAATAGCGTGGATAAATAAGCGTGAATATAAATATAATAAGATAATGGCGAATATGAAATGGCATTTGGAATAAATGGTGGCATTGGAATAAAATGGCATTTTAGATAAATAAAGATAAATCGCGTTACAGATATGTCGCATCGAATAAATAAAGCATCAGATAAATGGGTGCAAGAATAGAAATGGCGTAAAATAAATAAAAAATAAAAATGCTCATCATCGTAGATAAATAAGCGTACAGATAAATGGCATCAGATAAATAAGCATCCGGAATATATAAATGGAGTGTTTGAATATTTGGCATTTGAATAAATAAGATATAGCAAATGGCATTACAGATAAATAAATAAGACCAAATAAAATAAATAAGATAAATATAAGATGCCGTAAAGCATCGGAATAAATATAATGCGGGTAATGGAGCTGAATAAATAAACGATAAATAAGCGTACAGATAAATAAGCGGCTAGACCTCCGCGCTCCTCACCTTCACGCTCCTCCACACCCCCTCACCTTCGCTCCTCATTGCTTCATCGGCGCCTCATCACCTCACGCTCCTGAATAATGCAGATAATGGCACCTCACGCTCCTCACACCTTTTGAATAATGGGCGGAATAATGGCTCCTCACATCCTCACAATAAGATCCTTAAATCGCGTGGCGTGAAAAGATTAAATGCTCCTCACAGATATCGCCGAATATAAATGGCTCCTAAATAAGATATAAATAAGCACCCGGAATAAATAGCCTTCGTGACTGCTCCTCAAAAGCATCGCTCCTCACAGCTTCGCTCCTACAGATAATAAGCCGAATAATACTGTCTCCTTGGAATAAATAAGCACCTCCGCTCCCTCTCGCATCGGAATAAATGCCTCCGTGAGATAAATAAAGCATCCTCACACCTAAATGGGCACGCATCACTCATCATCGCTCCTCATCGTTGATTTGGAATACCATCGCTTCGCTCCTGAATAAATAAGCTCGCGTCATCGACGTGGAATATCTGAATAAGGCGCTAAATGGCCTCCCCAGATAATGGAATAAATAAGCGATAAATGGCTCCTCACAGCTTATAAATAAGCATCTGGCTCCTCCGTACAGATAAATAAAGCTCCTCACACCTTCAGAACTCCTCCACGCTCCTCACCTCCATCGCATTGCCTCGTCTTACAGGGCCTGGCGGAATGCATCGCATCCCATCGCGTCCCGTGGCACGCGGGGCCTGCTCGCGTGGACCTCTGGGTATCGCATCGATAATGCGACCTCTCTCTGAACCTCACACCTAAGATAAATGCGGGACGCTCCTCCACCTCCGCGCTCCTCCGACACCTTAATCTCCTCCACACCTTCGCGTCCGCGTCACCATCGTCGCGTAGATAAATGGCGGTTTAGCTCCTCCACCTTCGTACGATAATAAAGATAATGGCTCCTCACACCTCGTGCTTTAGCTCTGCTCAGCTGCATGACCTGCAGATCTCTGCCGTGTGGACAAAACCAGACATTTGAAGACGCCATCTCAACGTTTAGGAGACGCTAGTCCACATTTGTTCACTATTTTATAGCCTTTTTGTGAAGTCGTATGGAGTATTTTATAGCCTTTTTGTGAAGTCGTATGGAGTATTTTATAGCGTTTTTGTGAAGTCGTGTGGAGTATGTTATAGCGTTGACGCACGGCATACCCTGAGCCTGGGCGCTCCGCGAGCCGCCGATGACCACGCAGATCTCGGCCGGCGGGCCACTCTCGCTAGCCTTGCCGTTGCTGGCGGGCGTGGGTGTTGCCGTGGGAACAGGTGTGGGTGTGGCGGGGGTGGTGACCGGCTCAGTCTTGATGGCGGATGGGGACGGCGAGGGAGTGGGCGTGTCCTGTGTGCTGGCCGCCTCCCCCTGGTCCAGGCCCGGGTTGGGGACCTCCTGAGCACTCATGATGCCCCCTCCACCACACTCACAAAAGAGCCACTACTGGGCCAGCTGGAGGAGAGAGGGAGAGAGAGAGAAAAAGGCAAGACACAATATTCTGATCAAACCTTTGATGTGGGGACTGGACCCAGATGACCCAGCCAAATCAACACACATATCTGAAGAGGTGGGGGGGGGGCAAAGAACATTTACAACAAACTCATTATTCCAGTTTCTGAAAAGGATTTTGGAGAATTTGAAGGTTAGAGCAGGAGATGTGAACAGAGGGGGGAGAACACAGTACATACACAGTGCTGTGAGAACAGGATGGACACACACACACACACAGTGCTTCAGGAAAGGTTTGATTTGAGGTCCTGCATGCACCATTTTGTTTGCAATATGGCTTCTCACACACACACACACACACACCACACACAGACTGTGCATAGCCTACTACAATATGGCGTCTCTTCATCATTTCACAGACTGTGTATAGTCTACTATTACAAGACTAAGGAAGAGGAGTTTGTATGTCAAGACCACCAATCATATCCAGACACCACACCAGAGCATGTGAGACTTTGAGTAATACCGCTCAACTCCCCTATAAAACCTACCAATCAGAGGATGAGGCAACACTCCTAAATATGGAGCAAGAGAACATGAACAAAAATGATACTGAGCTTTGGAAAAAGACCCCTGGCAGTGACTAGGATTACTAAAACAAGACTCTATACCAGAGACCCCTGGCAGTGACTAGGATTACTAAAACAAGACTCTATACCAGAGACCCCTGGCAGTGACTAGGATCAGTAAAACAAGACTCTATACCCTACAATAAGAGACCCCTGGCAGTGACTAGTATCACTAAAACAAGACTCTATACCAGAGACCCCTGGCAGTGACTAGTATCACTAAAACAATAAAAGTTTAAAGCAGCTATATGCAATCGTGACTAGCTATTAGCAATGAGCCCATGCTCCGGACTGGGGGCAGATGAGACTAGGGGCAGTGCATCACTACTAGAGATGAGACTGGGGGCAGTGCACCACTATTAGAAATGAGACTGGGGGCAGTGCATCACTACTAGAGATGAGACTGGGGGCAGTGCATCACTACTAGAGATAATAGATAGATAGATAGATACTTTATTGATCCCTTGGGGAAATTCAAGATGAGACTGGGGGCAGTGTATCACTACTAGAGATGAAACTGGGGGCAGTGTATCACTACTAGAGATGCATCACTGAGTGTAGAAGCCGACGTCCATAATCACATAGTTGCAGTTGACTAATAGCTGCTCCTGTGCATTTAGGCTAACTGAAATAAAACCATGCCAATCTCTAGGTATGGTGAAGGGTATGTGATGATGTGGGGCTGTTTTAATTCCTAAGGCCAAGGGAACTTTATCAGGATGCATAGTATCATGGATCCATGAAATAACTGGCTTTTAAAAATAAAAATGTACCTGCCTCTATGGGAATTTAACATAGGGGTGCCAATACTTACAAAATGTATTTATTTATGATACATTATTCATTCACAAAGAAAACTGGTGGATATGTCCTCATTTATTTTACTTAAGGCATTGAGATCAATTTCCAAAAGATGATTTCATATTCCTCTTTTTAGTCAACTTTAGCAGAGGTGCCAATACTGTTGGAGGGTACTGTATAACGAATGTAAAATATATGAGTCCACGATATTCAAATTTTTTCAGATGCAAATTATTTTTTTATGTGAGTGTAGCATACAATAAAAAAGTTACTGTAATAGCAAAATAATAACAGTTTGTATAAATAACTGCATTGCATCAAAGGCTTGACTATTTTCTGACCAAAGCACTTTTTTGAAGTTCTGTCAAACAAAAAAGCAAAGCCTAGCCTAAAGCCCAAAGCTGTCTACAACAACCAGCATGAGTACAGCGTATTGAAACAACACATTCTAATATACCATCTACAACAACCACCATGAGTATTGAGTACTGAAACACACGTTCTAATATACCATCTACAACAACCATCCATTTCAACCATTTCAAGTAGTACGTGTTGGCAACAATATCTCAAGCAGCATCACACTGAGCACGGGGGCCCCCCAAGGCTGCGTGCTCAGTCCGCTGCTCTTCACCCTGCTGACGCCTTGACTGCACTGCAACCTACAGCAACAACCACATAGTGAAATTTGCTGACCACACAACTCTGGTGGGTCTCATCACCAAGGCCGGCCGAGACTCAATACAGGTTGGAGGTCGACCTTCTGACCACGCGTGGTGCAGGGACAACAACCTCCTGCTGAACGTCAGCAAGACCAAGGAGATTGTTGTTGACTTCCGGAGGAGTCACACCCAACACCTGCCACTGACCATCGACGGTGCTGTGGTGGAGAGAGTGAGCAGCACCAAATTCCTGGGGGTGCACATCAGTGAAGACCTCTCCTGGACCACCAACACTGCATCACTGGCGAAGAAAGCTCAGCACCGCCTGTACTTCCTGCGGAAACTCAGGCGAGCAAGTGCTCCACCAGCCATCATGACCACATTCTACCGAGGCACCATTGAGAGCATCCTCTCCAGCTGTATCGCTGTGTGGGGCGGAAGCTGCACTGAACAGGAAAGCCCTGCAGCGCATAGTGAACATAGCTGGAAGGATTATTGGTGCTTCACTCCCCTCCCTGAAGGACATTTACACCTCCCACTTCACCCGCAAGGCGACCACAATTGTGAGTGATGCAAGTCACCCCGCTCACAATTTGTTTGATCTACTGCCCTCTGGGAAGAGGTACAGAAGCCTGCGCTCCCGCACCACCAGACTCACCAACAGCTTCATACACCAGGCTGTTAGGATCCTGAACTCTCTCCCCCCTCCACCCTCAGCTACATAACATCCTGGACTTTTAGACCCCTGCACTACTCCACTTGCACTACTCCACTTTTAACACTACTCCACCTGCACTGCACTTGCACTACTCCACCCTGCACTTGTACACTTGCACTACCTTGTTGTTGTTGTCCACCTGCACTACTCCACTGCACTACTTACCTGCACTTCCACTTGCACCACCACTTGCACTATGCCACACTTCCACACACTTGCAACTTGTTGTTGTCCTGAACACTTCTGCTGCCTCATAACCACTTTGCCATTGGCCTGAAACAGAACACTATTATATTTATTGTCTGACTGCACTATTATATTGACTGTCACAATTTTCTACCAAATTTTGCTGCTCTTATTTCTTCATTGTATGTGCCTTCTTATTTTTACTTTTGATATTGTTTACTTGAATGTTATGTTTGTCTGTGGACCTAATTGGTAAAATATGTCGTCTCTACCGTGGGATAGTAGGAAACGCAATTTCGATCTCTTTGTATGTCTTGACATGTGAAGAAATTGACAATAAAGCAGACTTTGACTTTTGACTTTGAACCATCATGAGTACAGAGTACTGAAACAACACGTTCTGATAGATCATCTCTACTGTCCGATGGCAGGTACACCAGTACACGTACAATACCACTGAAACAGGGGTGCTCTAAAACAGATGTGGGCTTGGTTTGGGGATCAGGGGTGCTCTGAAACAGGGTTGCTCTGAAACAGACTTGGGCTTGGTTTGGGGATCAGGGGTTCTCTGAAACAGGGTTGCTCTGAAACAGACTTGGGCTTGGTTTGGGGATCAGGGTTGCTCTGAAACAGACATGGGCTTGGTTTGGTCAGTGCTCCTCTTACTCAAGCTCTCTCTCTAACGCAGTTAGAGTATGTATCTATGTATGTATGAATGTATGTATGTATCTATCTATCTCTCTCAAATTAACAAGATTCAAGGTGAAACAATTCCATAGTGCTACAAATCACACACAACAAATAGGCTAAAGAAGGTTCTGTGTGTGTGATTTAAATGCACAAAAAAGACCTCTGTTAAGTTTTGCAGCAAGGCAATGTGTTCTCTTATGTCGGTATGGTCAAACCAAACAAACTTCAACTGGCAAGCAGAAGGTTCTGTGTGTGTGTTTTTAAATGCACAAAAAAGCTGACATTACCCATGTAAATCCTAACCATGCAAAACAGTTTTCCATAAAGAACCAAGCGATATTTAATAGGAGCAGGGTAGGTGTTCTTTAGACTTTTGGGACTGGTTGCACAATCTCTCCTAAAGACTTGTTTTACTAACACTTAAAACACTGGTCATGAAAACACTTCCATTGATGTCAACACTACAGGCAATATGAACGTAGATGCCTAACACTGACAGGATTTAGTGTTAATGTTAGGCATAAGTATAAAGTTTATGCTATATTTTAAACCAATTAATATCAATAAATATATTATCATATCTAATGAAGAAACTGCCACCTCATGTTAGGACTGCAACATACTTGATGACAGAATTAACAAATCTACACAATTACTCTCTCACAAGGATGGTGCTGAAACCAGCAAACATATCTTTTCACTACTGACTCCATGAAGTCATACTCACATATGGGATCACAATGGGCTGCATAGTGCTGCATATGGGATCAAAATCACCAAGCATATGTCTATGAACTGCAATAGTGCGCTGCTTGGGCTAGGCCTTTTAACATGGCTAATCTAATGTATATTGTGGCATTACAGCAGTGGGTGTGTGCAGTGCTGAAATAAAGCACCAATGTAGTGGCATAAGGCAATTTGTAAAGAAATTCACTTTAACAGAATGCATTAGACCATTGTCCAATCAATATGTTAATTAACATTTATCAATAAAGGCAACATACAAAACAGATCATTGTAGCGTAGCTTCCAGTTGCCTAGCAACACAACCACAAAAGTCAGCAGTTCCTGCTGCATTAAATCGAATTGATATGTGGTCAAGTGTGTGACTTCATTACGAGGGTATTTGACGAGAAAGGCTTCAAATATGACTCAGACAATCATATTTCAGAAGTGGAAATATCCGTTTTATAATTCAATTTTCAACATTTGCACAGGTTGGATGCCAATAAAAGACAGAATTGCCAAGGGCTATATATCCTCCCTTTCTCCTTCTGCAATTTCAACAGAGATGAAAGAAATCAATCAATAGCAAAAGAGGAATTTATTGAACCCACTGATTGGGCTTCATGCTGGTCCAATATAAAGAAGCAAATCGAGGAGTACAACCTTTTTCCAGCAGTGGAATAAGACGAGCGGAGGAAGGGTCATTCTGCTAGATGGACACACAAAGAGTGGGCCACTGCTACCTCTGGTGAAAAAGAACGTCGTCAAGGCTGCACATATTGCATGAGCCGAAAAGGGTGTTAGCAGGCTTTATTACACGGCTCTTCACAAGACAAGTAGAACGCTTTTGCGATTGACTTGAATGGGATTTCCCAACGTTCTACGGTAAAATAAATTAATGTAATTACCGCTGCAAACATATAATTACCGCTGTCAATGACAACGGGTTTTGTGCTGCTGATCATATCAAGTATTCCGGTCACTTCTTGCATTGGAACTTCATTCAAAAGTGAAAGCAGACGGTTGATCAGCTGTGTTCTAAAGAATATTTGATTCAAGTTCAGCGTGTGTTGCGAACTATTTGTTTCTCAGCAAAAGCCACGCGCGAAATGGTAACAAATAAGTGTAAAGAGACATATCATGGAGTTTATTTTTTTCGTTTTGGCAAGTAGCCGTATAATAAGTGGGATAATGTATAGAACGCCGGTCATTATGGGAAAATAAGTCCCTTCAGGGAGAAACAAGACCCCTCCGCTGGTGCGTCAGGGTCCGGTTCGCCCTGTCGGGACTTATTTTCCCATAATGACCGGCGTTCTATACATTATCCCTTACGGAACGTCGTCAAGGCTGCACGTATCGCTACGCATGAGCCGAAAAGGGTTTTAGATGTTAGCAGGCTGGAACGTCGTCAAGGCTGCACGAATCGCTACACATTGGATCCTTGCCACCACAAAGAATGTTTCAGCAACACAAAGACAAGACATTGAAAAATGAGAATAGCTCCATTCTGCATCATTGAACACAGGCATAATTCTGTTTTATCGTGGATACAGTATTTATAATAGAGAACTAACTGCTTTACTTGCCCTTCTACACACAGAGGTAAAGCATTCACTATGTGCTAGGCACTTTTGCACCGTGTGCTAACCATGTGCTTCACTCCATATCTATATGGCAACTGGACACATGATATGACAATTTGTATGGATGCACCAAAAACTGCATGACTATACAATGTATTTGAAACATAGGCCAAGTAAGGAAATTACTTTTGCAAATAATATTTCAATACAAAATGGGGTTCTATTATTATCACATACTGAGACTTAAAGTGATTACCGTCTCCCTCATTCTCAATAACAGCCTCCACATTACTTTCCCCTGCATCTCCATGATTGCTTTTGGAATTTGTCATCCGCAATAATGCAAAAATATACATCCCAGAGAAAAATATACATCCCAGAGAGAAAAAAAAAACCTCTTTTCCCCTTTCTTCCCCTCGGCCTCCATTATCTAGACTGGTTTGAAAACAGAAAAAAAATGTCATGTCTTAAAAATTCCAATCCAAATGGCACAGCAATCTCCATAAAACCTTTTTCAATTTATATGCAAATGTGAATTAAATTTTAATAAAGGGGGGGATATTGAAACGAAACTCAGACTTGAATTATACAAATATAAATCCTGAAAGAACAGACTAAAATTAGAAATTCAAGGCAGTATCCGGCCTGCCGCTAAGCCCTTGAACACAGCCAGATTAAATTTTTGATGAAAATCAAAATGGCTATGCAGGAACTGACAAGCAGACCTGCCCTATTGTGATGTATAGATCCCTTAAACTAAAGGGCAATTCATGTGCCTAACAACACCCCCACAAACACACACACACAATTTTCATATAAATTACCTTCGGCTGCACATTTTCATTTTTAGAAAGCCTGAACTTTTAGAGACTGCTCTAAAAACCAAGGATATTGGGTAGTTGTGAGGTAGGGTGGAGGGTGTTTTAGCATCTCTGTGTGTGTGTGTGTGTGTGTGTGTGTGTAGTTGCGAGGTGGGGGTGGAGGGTGTTTAAGCATCTGTTTTCAGCAGCAATTCTTTCAGTTCATACATAAATTCATGAAACCAACAAAGGTTTAATTTCATATCACCAGAGAAAAATACAGAGCAAAAAGGCCTATATTTACAACCAGTCCAGCACAGCAGAAACACAGGGCAGGGGAAGCATGCCAAGGCACTGCATACTCACATCTTTAATATCACAGCTCTAAGGTCCTATCGCCACATGAAGAGCACGTCATGAACCATCTACCGTGGTCTCAAAGAGGAGGGGGTCAGAAGAAAACACAGAACAGCAAGGGTCCTCTAAGCCAACACACTCACACAAATGAATGCAATACTAGGAAAAAACACAGAGCAGCAAGGGTCATGTGCGCACACCACACACACACACACACACACACACACACACACACAGACACACAGACACACAGGGAGGTGACTTGAGACGGAAGTTAATTTCAACAAAGCTCGAGATAAGAGAGTTGTGGTTTCCTATTAAAACACAACAGACATTAAGTAGCTGCACGCGATGACGTCATGTTCTCTTCTCTCCTCTCCCTCCTCTTTGCCCGTTAATAGAAAAGGAAATGAAAACTAGGCCTGACTCAAGGCTTGCGTCTGAGTGTTCAACTAGAGTTGCGTCGGAGTGTCATGCGAGAGGGCGGCGAGGAGGCCTACCTCTCTGCCGCCGCAGCCTGAGGGGTCGGGGGTCTGGTCAGAGCTCCTCTCAGTCCAATGCCACCGTCTTCCCGGAGAGCTGGAGAGAGAGAGACAGAGTGAGTCCTGAAAGGAGGAGTGCGACGGGTTAAAATTAGCCATTCGGCCTCATGCTACGCTAGCCCAAGGTCTGGGAGCGGGGGAAGTTCACAGTAGAAATTTACACTCGCTGCTCTGTGGAAAGTTTCAAGAATTTATGCAGAAGGTGGTGGGGTGGTGTGTGTGTGTGTGTGTGTGTGTGTGTGGGGTGGAAGCTAAGTGCTTTTCGCTCATGTGAGGAGAGAGAGGCAAAGACACTGACAACACCTCCAGTGGACATCTCAGACCGAGAAAGAATACGCCATCTCCGCTTGCCTTCGCTACAGAAAAGGCCAAGTGAGGGTACAGCAGAAACATGGTGTATCTTGTGTAAACAGTGTCCTTAGAACATTAGAACAATCCTGGTCAAAATCTGAAGTAAAAAATGTTTTTTTGTTTGACTTGGATAGCACTGAGAAGATGAAGGCAGTATTTTTAGCCACTCTTTTCTGCAGCACGTTTCCCTAGGGAACAGTCCTACAACTTCAGGAGCCGTTTCTTTTAGCTTAGGCATACACCATTCGGTCAATGTCAAGCTTTCGAAATTGGTGCCAATTTCACTTTTCACTGTCTAATTTTCTACACAGGGGACACAATTCAAACTGCTCAGAACTGAAATAAACAACAAAAATTACACAATTTTGCCTTTGTTTTTTTTTTTTCCTTCCCCCAAAGATGTGGCAATTCACAAGTGAGGCCTAATTTTGTAACCACATTACAACAATGACTCTTCCTCTTCTGGAACAGCCGAGGATGCCTCGCACAGACGACCATCTATTTACAGAACAGCACACTCTGAATTCCTCACTTTGTCACCAACTCCACCATTTTGTGTTCTCTCATTTAAGGCGGAAAACATTTTCCAGACCAGAAGTCATAAATTTACATTAATATGTAAAAAAAAAAAAAAAAGGCAGAGGCAATTTTGTAAGTCACTGTGGGCAAAAATTAAACGTCAACAGGAGTCTAAATTCAGCAGAGTGTTTATTAAAACTGGAGCCTTCCTGCCTCCCTCGTTTCGACAGAAACAATTTTAACTGAAATGGCTCCTTTCCGAGTGCAGGCAATTCCAGTTAGTCATTTACTAGGAAAACAAAATGGCGGTAACTTTATGCTACATCATACCTGAGCCTAGACTTCTCTTATTCCTTCTTGCACGAAAAGGTTGCTCACAGCCATGAATGATTCGGGCCAATATACCTTTATCTCTCATGACAATTTTCAAAATGCCAAGCTGCAGAAATAAACAGTCACAGGCAATATAAATATGTCCTATAAAATAACATCACAAGGCGCAATCTTCCCCACATCTGCTGTCTGCTACCGACATTTATGCTGTTTTTTCCCCCCTCAGTCATTTCCCCACATTGCCTACAGTACATACAAATCATTCTGCTTTGATTTAATTTCCCAATATCTGGAGCATGTTTGCCAGCCAGGAGAGTCAAAGTTCAAATTCATATTCCACTGCAGCGGAGACAAATTTGAAACCAACCTCTGAAATCTGAGCCGCAGTAAAAGGTCAGTGAAATGACAACAGGCTTTGCCAGATCGGATTGCTGACTGAAAACAAAAATGAAGCCTCCCCCCAACGGCAGAGGCAAATTGTTTTGTGTGACTACAAGATTAATGTAAACAACAGAATGAAATCACCTAGGATTGTTGTTTTTTCCCCCGTCCCTTCACATAATCTGCTGATGAACACAAAAAGGCTCTCCACTGTATATGTGGGTAAGCTTTTATATTGTGTTTGGTCAGTGCATTTCAATTTTTGTTTGGAGATTCCGCACAAAAGAGGTTTTCCAGCATCTCATTTTGGAGAATGTAGCATCTGCACATTGTCCTCACTTCCTCAAAACTGAAAACACAGACGTAAAACAGATGAAGGAACAAAAATAAACCTGAAGCTCATTGTTGAAATTGGGAACTCAATTTGGTCACACACCCTGATTCTATGTGAGTCTAAATTGTGAAAGACTGTTTGAAAATGTCCCAAGACTCCTTAAGAAAACTGGATGAAATCTAGGATTAGGTCAATAACAGGATCCCAGCAAATTCGGAGGTAAAAACAGCCTGATTAGGCCTATGTGCAGTAACAACAAAAAGGTTTAAAATGGTCGCTTTCCTAGCTTCACAGAAGCTGGGGTTCAGAATGCAGCAAAGCTTGGATTGATCATTTCTCTGGTAGAGGGGGGGGGGGGGGGGGGGGGGGGGGGCTCCACAAAAGGATAGGCTACCAATAAAAGTAGTCCTCCAGAGAGAATAGAATTCACCACAACACGGATCTCCATAATGAACTGCACATGACTTCATCAATTAATTCACACTGCTTAAAACCTGACAATATTTATACAAATATTTGTATAAAAATGTAAACAATCATCATCAACAACAAATCAACCATTTCTTACTGTGGTTCTCTTTACCTCATTCAAACATAGTTTATGGAGAGAAAGAAAGGGAGAACGAGAACATTTCAACTGGCGAGTCAATCATGAGAAGCTCACAACGCAAACTGGCATATTTCAGATTCATTGCGGGCTAGATTGTGAAATTTAAATTAAATGCACAATCAAATTAATTGTAATTCTTTCATTTTGAAAAAATATCCGCCGACAGGTGGCGCCAAGTTCAAAACTAAAACGAACTAAGAGACGTTCTGTCAACATTTTCATCAAAAAATATGGACCGTGTCAGACAAATGTCCAAACAGTAACAGCACTCTAAACAAATAAACACAATTCTGTGGTAATACGCCACGACTTAACACATGGCAGCGCAAAATGCGGAATTAGTCAGAAATTCTGTGAAAATTCTCCAAACATGGCTGCGTGTGTGTGGGTTTTGTGTTTTCAGATTCTTTCCCTACCCTTCATGTTTTTTCCGTCCCGGAACATTTCTCTCAACATTCAACTTCATTTCTCAGGCAGCATAAAACAGCACCGAGGAATTCACTGCGCACTCGGTGACATGCAAAACAAACTACAATTGCGAACTGAAACTTAAACTAAACAGTCTTTTAAAAATTCAACAGATTAGCTTTCAGCACAGGTTATAACATTTCCCTCGTTGCCAACGAAACATGCTGAATTAGCTTGGTGCAAGCGTACATGAATTCGTTTCGATACAAACCTTTCGACTAATTACGTGAGCAAGTGGCCATTGGAAATTTCTAAATTTGAGATTTCTAAAAATCAGTCAAACCCAAGTAAGTACCGTGTGTCGTTCCCTCCCAAAATGATGCGGCTCATTCGGGTTGTGTCGCTGGATCCCTCGAAACCTCCTCCTTAAACCTTAGGGTGACGGCGCTGTCGGCAGTAAAGGAACATTTGGATTTCAAAATTCTCTCAATGAATTTGCCCGCAACCTTGTGTTCTTCCGGAACGTCTCCGGGTACTTCACTTCAAGCGGGATACACACAACACGCCTCTCTGGACACCGTTTCCCTTCTCGCAGGGTGTGTGTGGTGGTCTGTCCTGTAAAATCGTTCATCCGCCATCATGCAAGGGCAGGTTCCCAATTCGCAGCGCCTGACTCTAGCTAGCTACAATGCATCAAATAATACACGGAATCTGTTCCGCGGAGGCACGACCGTAAAGTTGCCCAGGAAATAATGTTATTTGGTGCCCTGCACATTGCTGGCTCCAGCCAAAGACCATATTGAGTAGTTCTGTGGAAAGAAAGAATGAACGTTACCCTGTTTTGTGTCCAAATAAAACAGCGTTTTCATCCATAAATGTTAGACTGTAGCCTAATTGCGAGCCAAAATTGTGGAAATGACTAGCTAAGGCAAACATACATTTTGACAGCCTGTAAAACATTCTTGAAGTTATTATCAATCAAGCAGCATTTCTACCAGTTATTCATCAATGACAACTTTTACCAAATAGCCTAAAAGGATAGGCCTGTCGACCTATAACTTTATCCAAGCACAGGTTCAGATTTATTCACTAGCCTAGACTCTGCACTTGGTGTCTTTCATGAAGAATTACTTTTCCAAAATCTGACTTTTTCACCCAGTGGTTCAGTGGGACTGATTCTGTACAGTGGCACTCTCTTATGGAGATAGTTGGCCAACAAATTTACATTTATTTATTTATTTTATATTTTTTCCCAATTCCAAATACAAATTTACAAGTTCATGCAATATTTTGTAAATTACATTTTTCACCATAATGTTAAAAAAAACAGGAGCCTACATGAGCACTGCCAGACAAGTGGATTGTGATATTTGTGCAATGAGCATGTAAGCCATGCATTCACAAAAGTAGCCTATGCTAAGGCCTACTCAAAAAAGGCTTCATTGGTTATGCAAGATTTAGATCAGATTCAAAGTTCTAGTGGTTTATTGGTGTTTACAGGACTTATCTTACCAAATTTAGTATGAAACATATATTAGATTAAGGTTTGTTTGACTAGGAAAGAAAGAAAGAAAGAAATTATATGAAATTTGTTTTCCTTTATAGGCTAGATGTTTGCCGAGCACCTTAACATGAAATTAAGGGGAGTCCACAGTTTGGATTGGATTTTCCTAAAGGTTGTTGATATTTCAGTTTTAATCAAATGACAGTCATCCATTTGTGCTTCTGAAACACTGTGTTGATTGGCTTGATTAAAGTTTTAAGGCTATAGAGGACAGTGTGGAACAATTAAAGTTCTATAGGACAGTGTGGAACAATTCAAATTCTACATGTAAAGTTCAAAATTTAGTGTAATATATAAAAGTGTACCACCCAAACTACACTACACTACCTACTTAATATACTGCCTATAATTATAATTAAGCATTCATAATATATAGGCTATATATATATATATATATATATATATATATATATATATATAAAAAAAGTGTTTGCCCCCTGTTAAAACATAACTTAATGGTGGTTTTTCACACCTGAGTAAATTTAGCCATACCCAGGCCTGATTACTGCCACACCTGTTCTTAATCAAGAAATCACTTAAATAGTACCTGCCTGACAAAGGCCAAAAGATACCTCAGTCCAGCAGATGGCATAATACACTTGATTGTAAACTGCCATAAAACTCTACAGAAGAAGAAGAAGATAGAGATAGATAGATAGATAGATACTTTATTTATCCCCGAGGGGGAAATTCAGGGGGTCTCAGTAGCATACAGACATCACACACAACATGCACTTACAGCAGAAAATGGTAAATATAAGTATAAGTATAAACATATAACCAAACTCCACTGTACAATAGAGACAGTAGGAGATAAGAAAAACTAAATATTAAAATATAAATAACTATATAATAAAAACTATACTAAATATACTATATAAATAAATGTAAAAAATCCAGTGTGCTTGAGGGTGATCAAGCATGAGACGCTTGTAGTGATGGGGCCTGTAGTTCTGTGTGCATGGTGAGAGAAGGCCAAAAGATCCTCAAAAGCTAAACATCATGGCAACATTCAATGAAATTTAGGAACAAATGAGATCTATCAGTCTGGAAAAGGTTCTAAGGCCAAAGGTTCTAAAGCTTTGGGACCCCAGCAAACCACAGTGAGAGCCATTATCCACAAATGCCAAAAACATGGAACAGTGGTGAACCTTTCCAGGAGTGGCCAGCCAACTAAAATTGCCCCAAGAGCGCAGTGATGACTCCAAGAGGTCACAAATGACCCCACAACAACATCCACAGAACTGCAGGCCCCACTTGCCTCAGCTAAGGTCAGAGTTCATGACTCCACCATAAGAGCAGTGCTGGAGGAAGTACTGAAGCTCAGTACTTAAGTAAAAGTACAAATAAGCAGAGAAATATTTACTTGTAAAAGTACCACAATGACAACCCTACTTAAGTAAAAAGGGTTAGGGTCAGATTCAAAGTTCTAGTGGTTTATTGGTGTTTACAGGACTTATCTTACCAAATTTAGTATGAAACATATATTAGATTAAGGTTTGTTTGACTAGGAAAGAAAGAAAGAAAGAAATTATATGAAATTTGTTTTGCTTTATAGGCTAGATGTTTGCCGAAACACCTTAACATGAAATTAAGGGGAGTCCACAGTTTGGATTGGATTTTCCTAAAGGTTGTTGATATTTCAGTTTTAATCAAATGACAGTCATCCATTTGTGCTTCTGAAACACTGTGTTGATTGGCTTGATTAAAGTTTTAAGGCTATAGAGGACAGTGTGGAACAATTAAAAGTTCTATAGGACAGTGTGGAACAATTCAAATTCTACATGTAAAGTTCAAAATTTAGTGTAATATATAAAAGTGTACCACCCAAACTACACTACACTACCTACTTAATATACTGCCTATAATTATAATTAAGCATTCATAATATATAGGCTATATATATATATATATATATATATATATATATATATATATATATATATATATATATATATAAAAAGTGTTTGCCCCCCTGTTAAAACATAACTTAATGGTGGTTTTTCACACCTGAGTAAATTTAGCCATACCCAGGCCTGATTACTGCCACACCTGTTCTTAATCAAGAAATCACTTAAATAGTACCTGCCTGACAAAGGCCAAAAGATACCTCAGTCCAGCAGATGGCGGTAATACACTTGATTGTAAACTGCCATAAAACTCTACAGAAGAAGAAGAAGATAGAGATAGATAGATAGATACTTTATTTATCCCCGAGGGGAAATTCAGGGGGGTCTCAGTAGCATACAGACATCACACACAACATGCACTTACAGCAGAAATGGTAAATATAAGTATAAGTATAAACATATAACCAAACTCCACTGTACAATAGAGACAGTAGGAGATAAGAAAAACTAAATATTAAAATATAAATAACTATATAATAAAAACTATACTAAATATACTATATAAATAAATGTAAAAAATCCAGTGTGCTTGAGGGTGATCAAGCATGAGACGCTTGTAGTGATGGGGCCTGTAGTTCTGTGTGCATGGTGAGAGAAGGCCAAAAGATCCTCAAAAGCTAAACATCATGGCAACATTCAATGAAATTTAGGAACAAATGAGATCTATCAGTCTGGAAAAGGTTCTAAGGCCAAAGGTTCTAAAGCTTTGGGACCCCAGCAAACCACAGTGAGAGCCATTATCCACAAATGCCAAAAACATGGAACAGTGGTGAACCTTTCCAGGAGTGGCCAGCCAACTAAAATTGCCCCAAGAGCCAGTGATGACTCCAAGAGGTCACAAATGACCCCACAACAACATCCACAGAACTGCAGGCCCCACTTGCCTCAGCTAAGGTCAGAGTTCATGACTCCACCATAAGAGCAGTGCTGGAGGAAGTACTGAAGCTCAGTACTTAAGTAAAAGTACAAATAAGCAGAGAAATATTTACTTGTAAAAGTACCACAATGACAACCCTACTTAAGTAAAAAGGGTTAGGGTCAGATTCAAAGTTCTAGTGGTTTATTGGTGTTTACAGGACTTATCTTACCAAATTTAGTATGAAACATATATTAGATTAAGGTTTGTTTGACTAGGAAAGAAAGAAAGAAAGAAATTATATGAAATTTGTTTTGCTTTATAGGCTAGATGTTTGCCGAGCACCTTAACATGAAATTAAGGGGAGTCCACAGTTTGGATTGGATTTTCCTAAAGGTTGTTGATATTTCAGTTTTAATCAAATGACAGTCATCCATTTGTGCTTCTGAAACACTGTGTTGATTGGCTTGATTAAAGTTTTAAAGCTATAGGAGGACAGTGTGGAACAATTAAAGTTCTATAGGACAGTGTGGAACAATTCAAATTCTACATGTAAAGTTCAAAATTTAGTGTAATATATAAAAGTGTACCACCCAAACTACACTACACTACCTACTTAATATACTGCCTATAATTATAATTAAGCATTCATAATATATAGGCTATATATATATATATATATATATATATATATATATATATATATATATATATATATATAAAAGTGTTTGCCCCCTGTTAAAACATAACTTAATGGTGGTTTTTCACACCTGAGTAAATTTAGCCATACCCAGGCCTGATTACTGCCACACCTGTTCTTAATCAAGAAATCACTTAAATAGTACCTGCCTGACAAAGGCCAAAAGATACCTCAGTCCAGCAGATGGCGGTAATACACTTGATTGTAAACTGCCATAAAACTCTACAGAAGAAGATAGAGATAGATAGATAGATACTTTATTTATCCCGAGGGGAAATTCAGGGGGTCTCAGTAGCATACAGACATCACACACAACATGCACTTACAGCAGAAATGGTAAATATAAGTATAAGTATAAACATATAACCAAACTCCACTGTACAATAGAGACAGTAGGAGATAAGAAAAACTAAATATTAAAATATAAATAACTATATAATAAAAACTATACTAAATATACTATATAAATAAATGTAAAAATCCAGTGTGTGCTTGAGGGTGATCAAGCATGAGACGCTTGTAGTGATGGGGCCTGTAGTTCTGTGTGCATGGTGAGAGAAGGCCAAAAGATCCTCAAAAGCTAAACATCATGGCAACATTCAATGAAATTTAGGAACAAATGAGATCTATCAGTCTGGAAAAGGTTCTAAGGCCAAAGGTTCTAAAGCTTTGGGACCCCAGCAAACCACAGTGAGAGCCATTATCCACAAATGCCAAAAACATGGAACAGTGGTGAACCTTTCCAGGAGTGGCCAGCCAACTAAAATTGCCCCAAGAGCGCAGTGATGACTCCAAGAGGTCACAAATGACCCCACAACAACATCCACAGAACTGCAGGCCCCACTTGCCTCAGCTAAGGTCAGAGTTCATGACTCCACCATAAGAGCAGTGCTGGAGGAAGTACTGAAGCTCAGTACTTAAGTAAAAGTACAAATAAGCAGAGAAATATTTACTTGTAAAAGTACCACAATGACAACCCTACTTAAGTAAAAAGTACCTGCTTTTAAATGTACTTTAAGTATTGAAAGTAAAAGTATTTGCATTATAATTTATTCTCTTAATATCTATATTCTAAGAATAAAAAAACATTATGGGCTGTGGCATTTTAATTAAGCTAGTTTTAGGTTATACTAGACTAGATAGTTTTAAGCTAATTGTGCTTACCATCTGTGGCCCAGTTTGCATTCTGACTTAAAATTCTAGAGACCGTAATTCTGGTTATCTACTAGGGTGATCTGCTGAGTTAAGTATCATTCAGCAAAACACGAGGGCCTGAAGTTTAACGGGGTAGACAAGGGAAACGTCCGCTGGATCATAATGCCAATTCTGCTGGTCCAGATTGAACAGAAAAGGTGTTGAGAAAGGTGTCTTTATGATGAGGTTCAGTTTCACTTGAGCAGACGCGCATAGACATTGAATGAGTGCTCACATTAGGCCTACTACCCCCCGTAGGCTATGCCTCTTTATTTGATCACACAATTAAGAAATATTTCCTAATCTGGAAAATGTTTAGTTTTTTTCGGCCAGCGGTTCTATAATACAATTCTTTTGTGCCGCAAATGATCTGACGTGTGACAAGCATGGACATAGCTTGTAACTTCGTTGATCCGCGGATTAGCAATCTCATCGGAGAGGTGGCCCTAACGCTGCAGATAAGACACAGAGAAAGGCACAGAACACAGTTGCATGTCCAGTGTAGCCATGGGTCTGGTGAATATAGCCTACCGAATGTAGATGGCTACAAGCTCACGCTTTGCCTGGTCTAGACTAGAAATTATGTTTCAAAGATTTAGAAGCTGGGCACATAGTGCTCCAGAATCTTTGGGGCAACCCCGCCCCCTGGTAAAACAAACGTGTTTGTCAGAGAAAAAAAAAACTGATCATAAAATGTAATGTAAAAAGGAACGATGGTGTAGAAATGTAGCGGAGTAAACGTACAGGTAATTGCTGCCAAATGTAACAAAGTAAAAGTCAGAAGTATGCACTATAGATTCTACTTAAGTAAACTACAAATATGTGGAAAAATTACTTAAGTACTGCCTGCATGGCAGAGTTCCAAGACGAAAACCACTGCTGAGCAAAAAGAACATTAAGGCTTGTCTCATTTTAGCCAGAAAACATCTAGATAATCCCCAAGACATTTGGGGAAATACTCTGTGGACTGACGAGACAAAAATTGAACTTTTTGGAAGGTGTGTGTCCCCCTGGCGTAAAATTAACACCGCATTTCAGAAAAAGAATATCATACCATAGTAAAATGTGGTGGTGGTGGCAGTGTGATGGTCTGGAAGACTTGCTGTGATATGATATTGCTTGAATTTCCCCTTGGGGATCAATAAAGTATCTATCTGTCTATCTATCGAAAATTTCCGGGCCATGTAGGTTTGGATTTTGTCTTCCCTTAATAACAACCTTCATTTAAAAACTGCATTTTGTGTTTACTTGGGTTCTCTTTGACTAATATTTAAATTTTTTAAAGGTGCTCAAGAGAGTGAGTGTCATGGTGAAGGTACAAAAAGTAGTCCAACAGTAGTCCTTTAGTTATGTGTGCATGGTAAGGTGCTCAAGAGAGTGAGTGTCATGGTGAAGGTGCAAAAAGTAGTCCGTTAGTCCTACAGTGCAACAGTGCAATAATAAGGTCTAGAGACCAGCATAAATAATATGGACAAATAGGAGAGTAAAGTATAATGTAGACAAGGTAATATAAAAAACTATAAAAAAAACTATGTCAGTGCAAGAACAGGTTGAGGTAATAGGGTTACAGCCATTCAGTATTGTAGCAGAAGCCATTGATCATGTGTGCTAATATACAGTAGCATGAAAAACAGTAGTAAAAACATTAGGCTGTGGACATTAGTAAAACAGTAGTTACTGTAAGTAGAAAAGTAGTTACTTTTACTAAGTCTGGCATATTTACATGGTGTTTTTTACACAATGTTCATTAATATGCATGGTCCCTATTAAATAAACCAATAAAAAAAAAAATAAAATAGAAAATACATCCTCTGCTGGAGCTTAGAAAAAAATCTTTCTATATGACCATGCCATGTGACTGAGCAGTCCATAAAAACACCAAGGTATTTATATAAAGAGACCTGACGCATGGGAGTATAATTCAATTCAAAATCATCCTTGTCTTCAAAGCACAACATAATCTTGCACCCTCTTATCTTTCAAGCCTCCTGACCCCTTACCAACCAACCCGCACCTTACGCTCCACTGATGCCCACCTCCTATCCACCACCACTGCACATCTCCGTTCCATGGGTGACAGGGCCTTTAGCGTGGCTAGCCCCAAACTCTGGAACTCCCTCCCACTTGCAATTACGTCAAAGCACTTCACTGTCTACCTTTAAATCCTTAAAATAAATTCTTGAATTTCCCCTTGGGGATCAATAAAGTATCTATCTATCTAAATCCATGTTAAAACTCACCTTTTCACTCTTGCTTTTCCTACTCATAACCAGGCCTCCTCCATCCCACTCGCTCCTCTATTACTGTTTTATTTGTTTTACTTTATTCTACTTTTGTTGGCAATGTTTGTCTCCTGCTGAATGTATAGTGTGTTTTACTAAGTGTACAGTCTACATGTACTGTCCCTGTATATTGCTTTTATGTTACTTTTATGTTCTCTTGTCTTACTGTACAGCAGGGCTATTCAACTTCATTACCAAGTGGGCCAGACAGGACAACCACTGGGTCTTCGCGGGCCACCCAAAACATGGCGTTGCTAAAATGACTATTGTGGCTATATATATATATATATATATATATACATATGATGTTCTGAACTAGTAATAAATGAGGAGGACAGAGGTACTCATTTCATGAACTTTACTGAATCGTTCTTCATGCATCTACAACTGGTCACTTGATGGTATTCTGTAGTCTGATTGTCTCTGTAGCGCCACCTAAGGTGTTGGATATGCAACAATACAATCATGAGAACATAACATTTCCCCCTTTCTTAAAAGGTTACTTCTCCTTTGCACAATGGGGTAACATCCAAAATGTATCAAAAGAAAATCCTGTAAGAAAAGTAATACTTAAACAGTTCTATTTAGAATTGTGTTTCTTCTTTTTCAGTGCTGTAACAAAAAAACATACATATTAACAACAATGCATTCTTTTGAACACTGTTACAGCAACAACCCTTTAATTATCTATTCTATGGGGCATAATCACTGAGCCAAGTAGGTTGTCTTCTCACACGCTGGCTCCTGTTCTCTCCACTCTCACTAGCAGGCTCTGCAGGCCTCCCCTCTACTACTGGGAAAGTGAATGTCTCGGGCAAGACAGACAAATGTGAAGCATCCTATGTTTTCCCATCATTAAGGGTGTAGCTGTGAGGCCCTTTCTGTTTTGTCACTCTAAGGGGCTCGCTAAACTTTGAATGTCCTTTATTAACATGCAACGGGTTTCTCACTCACACCAGACTTCCTGGTTGCAACTTTGGAGGCTTAGCATGTCTCTTTTCATCTGCGTATGTTTTCATGCAAAGCTGCTTCTTTTCCACCCTATCTCTCATTTCCTGATCCTGAGTAGGTTTGAGTTTTGGCTGAATTGAAAGTTTGGTTCACATCTTTCTCCCATTCAAGAGTTCGAAGGGTGACTTTCCTGTGGTTGCATGCAGTGTGGCTCTGTAGACTTTAAGGAACTCGGTGATGTGAGTGCTTGTGTGCAAGGTGTACCATGTGTGAACGTAAACTAACTGGCACCACAACTCTGTGTGTTCCTCTGATAATAAGTGAATCATGCATGGATAATTCATCTTTTACTCTGTAGTACTGCATCATATCCTCTGGTAAGTCTTTTGGTTTTGCAGGCCAGCCTTTTGTCATGTATGTGCGTACTTTACCTAACTCTGGGCAGGAAGAGCAGGCGGCTGTGAAGTCATTCATAGGAATGGCTGTAAGCAGTGTAAAGACCTCAGCAACAGTCTCTGGTTCGATGTCACTGGGGGCAGGAGCATCACAGATAGCCACAATGTGCTTGTCGTTTGGTAGCAGTCCATCCTTGCTGATGGTGTGGCCCAGGTAAGTGAGCCTATCCTGGTAGAAAGAGCATTTCTCTGTATTCAGTTGTAGTCCTGCTTCGTGTAGTCTGTAGAGCACCGCTTTCAGACGTTTTTCATGTTTGGCTCAGCTGGAGGCATATACGATGATGTCATCAAGATATGCCTGTACTCCAGATAAATCTTTAAGCACCACCGACATCATCTTTTGGAATGCTGAGGGCGCAGATGCAAGCCCATAGCACACTCTCTTGTATCTGAACAGCCCCTCATGGGTTATGAAGGCCGTCAGGTCCCTGCTATCCTCATGCAGAGGAACCTGGTGGTAAGCATTAGCAAGGTCAATGGTTGAGAACAAGGTCGCTCCTCTGAGCTCAGAAAAGAGCTCATCAATGTGTGGGATGGGGTAGCAATCAGTCACCACGGCCTTGTTAGGCTCCCTGAGGTCAGTACACATCCGGATTCTTGTGGAGTTCTTTCGTTGTGTCACCACGATTGGCGACACCCAGGGGGACGCGTCATCTTCTCGATTACGTCTGCGTCCAACAGGCGTTTCAGTTCCGCAGAAACAGCATCTCTGACGGAGAAAGGCAGTCTCCTTAGTTTCTGCTGCACCGGTTTCACGTCATCTCTCACTTTCACTTTGTGTATAAAGTTCTTTGCACAGCCGATGGTAGCTAGGGGTGGTGCTGTAGTTGTAGCAGGTGTAGGTAGAGGTGTCACTGTCATTTCCCTCACTATCTGGTCTGACTTAAGTTGCACTCTGTTTCCCACTATAACCATTTCTAAAGCCTGAATTAAATCTAACCCAACAAAGCTGAACCTGACTCCACTATGAAAAAGGATGCTGGGGCTGAACACCCATTAAGGTGTGCATTAATATCCAGTGTACCTAAAACTGAATCCTCTCCCTTGAATATGTCACTAAGGGAATCTCTGTATGTTTCAGTTTCATGTCACTAAATGACTTCTCATAAATCCCTACTGGAAGCAATGAAACAGAAGATCCTGTATCTACTATCATCTGAACTGACACAATGTTAGGAGATGTGCCTAATTCTACAGTGCACCTTATTTTTCTCTCTACTTGGGCAGCATCATTAATAAGAAGAGTGGTTAATTATGGAATCACTACTTCCCTCACATGTTCTTTTCTCTCTCCTGAACGGCACACTTTTGCAAAGTGCCCAATCTTTGAACAAGATTTGCATGTTTTATTTGCAGCAGGACATTTTGGAGAATTTGCCATCAAATCTGCTGATCTAAACCCCCTTTGCCCCCTGGGTATATGCTGATCTAAACCCCCTTTGCCCCCTGGGTATATGCTGATCTAAACTGGGTATATGCTGATCTAAACCCCCTTTGCCCCCTGGGTATATGCTGATCTAAACTGGGTATATGCTGATCTAAACCCCCTTTGCCCCCTGGGTATATGCTGATCTAAACTGGGTATATGCTGATCTAAACCCCCTTTGCCCCCTGGGTATATGCTGATCTAAACTGGGTATATGCTGATCTAAACCCCCTTTGCCCCTGGGTATATGCTGATCTAAACCCCCTTTGCCCCCTGGGTATATGCTGATCTAAACCCCCTTTGCCCCCTGGTATCTGCTGATCTAAACCCCCTTTGCCCCCTGGGTATCTGCTGATCTAAACCCCCTTTGCCCCCTGGGTATATGCTGATCTGAACTGGGTATCTGCTGATCTAAACCCCTTTGCCCGCCCCCTGGGTATCTGCTGATCTAAACCCCCTTTGCCCCCTGGGTATCTGCTGATCTGAACTCTAAAACCCCTTTGTCCCTGGGTATATGCTGATCTAAACCCCTTTGCCCCTGGGTATCTGCTGATCTAAACCCCCTTTGCCCCTGGGTATATGCTGATCTAAACCCCCTTTGCCCCCTGGGTATATGCTGATCTAAACTGGGTATCTGCTGATCTAAACTGGGTATCTGCTGATCTAAACCCCCTTTGCCCCCTGGGTATCTGCTGATCTAAACCCCCTTTGCCCCCTGGGTATCTGCTGATCTAAACTGGGTATCTGCTGATCTAAACTGGGTATATGCTGATCTAAACCCCTTTGCCCCCTGGGTATCTGCTGATCTAAACCCCCTTTGCCCCCTGGGTATCTGCTGATCTAAACTGGGTATATGCTGATCTAAACCCCCTTTGCCCCCTGGGTATCTGCTGATCTAAACTGGGTATCTGCTGATCTAAACCCCCTTTGCCCCCTGGGTATATGCTGATCTAAACTGGGTATATGCTGATCTAAACCCCGATTGCCCCCTGGGTATCTGCTGATCTAAACTGGGTATCTGCTGATCTAAACCCCCTTTGCCCCCTGGGTATCTGCTGATCTAAACTGGGTATCTGCTGATCTAAACTGGGTATATGCTGATCTAAACTGGGTATCTGCTGATCTAAACTGGGTATCTGCTGATCTTTGCCCCCTGGGTAACTGGGTATCTGCTGATCTTTGCCCCCTGGGTATCTGGTGATCTTTGCCCCCTGGGTAACTGGGTATCTGGGTATCTGCTGATCTGAGTCACATCTGTAACATTACGTCACTTTCTGTTACTTTCTTCCCTTTTCTTCCTATAATCCGTTTCAGCTTGTCTTTGTTTCCCTACGCTGTCATAGCGTTTCTTTCCTCTCTTCGGAAATGAAAGTGCGTTCACCTCGCGCACTGGCACGTCATCGCCAGTGAGCGTGCTGGCATCACGCAAAGCAGATTCAATTTGGCCTGCGAGCTGAATCGCCCTATTCAGGGTCAGTCCCGTTTCAAGTAGTAAACGTTCACGGATGTGACTACTGTACGCTTTCTCCACCAGTTGGTCGTGCAGCATATCTTGCTCTGCAGCACCATATTCACAAAATGGAAGCTTTTCCCGTAGCGCAGAAACATACTGTGCAATAGTTTCATCCTGCCTCTGAGCTCGTTGACGAAACTTTTGTCTTTCAGCAATGACGTTTACTTTAGGCATAAAATGAGCAGTAAGGGCAGTAACAGCCTGTTTATATGTACTACCGGTATCTTAGAAGGTGTAGAAAATCCTCTGTCCTTCAGTTCCTATGCAGTGTAGCAATGTAGCACGCACGCGGGCATCAGGCCATTTCGCTCCCTCAGCGTCTATCATGAGTAGGTAGTTTTCGAACATTTTCAGCCATGTTCCAAACGGAATTGCAGGTTCTCCCAGACATTGTAAGAAAGTGGGAGGTAATGAAGTTGTAGACACAGCCATCCTCGTCGCCAATTTGTGATGTTCTGAACTAGTAATAAATGAGGAGGACAGAGGTACTCATTTCATGAACTTTACTGAATCGTTCTTCATGCATCTACAACTGGTCACTTGATGGTAATCTGTAGACTGATTGTCTCTGTAGCGCTACCTAAGGTGTTGGATATGCAACAATACAATCATGAGAACATAACAGCCACAATAGTCATTTCATGCATACATGCATTCATACATGTATTCATAAGTATCCAGCGGTTACATGCTGCTACGCTACTTAGACATTGGCGTCTAATTGTCGAAGTGGCGGCATTAACATTAATTTTCAAGCGTCCCACTACTGCGACAAATTTTTTTCCATTGTCGGAGTAGCGACACTTGATCTTTTTTTCAAACGTCCTGCCATTCCGACACGAGGTCATTAACAGTGGCGTAGCCCTCTATTACGACATACCGTTATTACGACGACCCTCTATTACGACATCCCGTTATTACGACATGCCTCTATTTAGACATGCCCCTACTCCGATTTTTTTTAGTACCGCTATTCCGACATTACCAATCCTCATTTTCAATTTCACTCTGCAGTTCCTGTATCCTATCAAATTCCAACATCCTAGATGCATGGATGAGCTGTAGTCATGTCATCTGCACCTGCAGCTACATCAACAATCCACCCGCCATCCACTAAACAATGTTTTTCCCAATAATTGATATCGGTACACATTTCAGTCAAAACCTTATGTGATTTTGAACTGGCCATGTGAATAAATGTTACACATTATGTAAAACACAGGTAGCTCTCCTCCATTTTATTCTCTAAGCTCTCAGGGGAAAATGGTCGGAAACTCCATGCATCAAACAAACTCTGTGTGCAGGCCACCTATATTAATTAATTAATGGCCGTCAATCAATGGCCAATTGCGCAAAGACGGGCGGAATTCTTACGCTCCAGTAGCCTAAACCATTTCATTGAACGTTCAAATAACTCCCAGAGTTCAGTGTCCATCAGGGTGTTCAAACTGGGTGTGCGATATATTCAAGTTGCTTATAGGCTATTGCATTTTAGAGGACAATGATAAAGCCATATGCAACGCATTTTGGCTTGCCAGCAGGTTGGTTAAATTCAATTTACTACACAATAATGTAGGCTAGGCCTATATTTTTTACATGTCATGCGTGCAGTTGTTGAATTGCACATAACATGTCTGCATATTTATTTAGTCTTCTTTCTCTCAACTCTAGGCTAGCGCATGCATTATCATGGCCCTATAATTGTGTACAAAGACAGACGCGATATCCGATGCTCCTTTTACAGTAAACCACCTCACAACGAACGTTCAAATAACCCCCAGAGTTCAGTGTCCATCAGTCCCAACATTTAGAAACATAATCGAAAAGTCCAAGCGTGAATTGGGTGTGTTTTGATTTTGAGAGAGAATGTCTCACAGCAACTGCGATAACCTTGTTTCTTGAAGGCTATCCTTGCCTCCAAATATCCACATCGAATGAAGGTTGGCGACTATCCCCATTGACTAATGTCAGTGTACAACACTAAAGCGCACGTAACTAGGACATAATCACATTCATTGATTTAAGTACAATGATAATTGTACTGGCATTTATATTAACACAGTAATTTCCCGCATACGCTGCATCATGCATAATCTGCACCAATAAAGGCCGCACAAGTTTCCTATGGGCTAATTATGTAGGCCTAATGAATAGTCATCTTTAGAATTATACTCTTCAGCCGTGGTCATTGCAAATTGATTGAATTTTGTTTGTGTGTCGTGTGTTGTTTAAAGTTGGGACAATTACTGTAGACCTATGCTGCCCATATTGGAATAAAAAAATAAAGGCCCACCCTAGACCCTATACTTCACAAAAGTCCACTTTGTTGAAAAATCCTGGCTACGACACTGTTAATGACCTCGTGTCGGAATGGCAGGACGTTTGAAAGAAAAGGTCAAGTGTCGCTACTCCGACAACGGAAAAAAAAAATGTCGCAATAGTGGGACGTTTGAAAATCTATGTTAATGCCGCCACTTCGACAATTAGACGCCAATGTCTTAAGTAGCGGCATGTCGGAATAGCTGCATGTAACCGTTTTGAAACTTAAAGTAATGCTGTTATTTTTTTTTTGGTAAAGGCTTTAATAATTATGACCGCCGCGCTGCGAAGCTTTTTCTTTTTCGCATGTCCAAATTTCCGTCAAGGATTCCCGGGACACTGTAAGACCGGGGTACACGAAACTTGGTGGGCATGTAACCCCACATGGATAGCATGGAACCATCGTTTTTCGTTTTGATCTGTAGCCCACCGCTGGACTGGACCCCCCGAAAGGAGGGTAGGGCAGACACAGTTTTCTGTGGATATCTCGAGAACCGTAGGGTTTAGGAGGACCATTTTTTTGTATGTTGATCTCAAGGGGCTATGTCAACCCATTCCATAACCAATCATTTCATGTATAGCGCCACCTAGTTAAACAGAAAAAAGTAAAAATGAGGTGTTGTAATCGCAAGAGCGCGGAGGCGTCCGGGCCAGGCTAGCGGCCAGCCCAACTCGCCCAGCCATACCATCCATTCTCCTGGCAAATGTACGATCACTGGACAATAAAATGGATCACATACGACTGCTGAGATCAACGAACCGGACAGTAAGTAACTGCTGTGTGCTCGTCTTCACTGAGACTTGGTTAAATGACAACATTCCGGACTCTGCTGTACAACTGGAGCAGCTAGCATGCTATCGAGCAGACAGGGCCATTGTAAAGGGAGGTAAATCCGCGAGGAGGAGGAATCTGTGTTTACATCCGTGACGAATGGTGCCGGGACACTGTAGTAGTATGCAAACACTGCTCACCACTGGCAGAGTTTATGATCATAAAGTGCGATCCTTTTTACCTGCCAAGGGAAATTATCAAGATTCTGCTAGTCGCCGGTATACATCCCGCCTACCAACAACAACAGCGATAAGAGCGGCTCTTAGTGAACTGTACCAGGCTGTCAGTGAACAACAGACGGCACACCCAGACGGTTTCACCATCTTCACTGGAGATTTTAACCATGCTGATCTCAAAACTGTACTTTAAAGCTACACCAGCATGTTGATTTTCCAACAAGAGGAGATAACATCCTGGACCTGGTCTACACTACACACAAAGGAGCATACAAAGCCACCCCTCCCCACATTGGACTTTCAGACCATATCACTGTTATGCTAATGCCCGCATACAGACAAAGGGTAAAAGCGAACAAACCGGTTCGTAGCAGGTAGGAGAAGGACTGCGCCAGGGGAGCTTAAGGATGTCTTCACAGACATCTTTAACACTTCCCTGAAGCAAGCCATCGTCCCATCATGTTTCAAAGCTGCCACCATCATACCTGTGCGAAGAAAACTGCTCCATCCTGCTTCAATGACTACCGCCCTGTGGCACTGACACCCATCATCATGAAGTGCTTTGAGCGGCTTGTCATGTCACATATCAAAGCCATTCTCCCCCCACCCTGGACCCCTTCCAGTTTGCATACCGAGCCAGCGGTCTACAGAGGATGCAATCTGCTCTGCCCTCCACCCAGCCCTCACCCACCTGGAAAAGAGACTCATATGTGAGATTGCTGTTTATAGACTTCAGTTCTGCATTCAACACCATAATACCACAACAACTCATCTGCAAACTTGACAAACTGGGACTCAGTACCTACCTCTGCAACTGGCTACTGGACTTCCTCTGTCAGAGGCCCCAAGTAGTACGTGTTGGCAACAATACCTCAAGCAGCATCACACTGAGCACAGGGGCCCCAAGGCTGCGTGCTCAGTCCGCTGCTCTTCACCCTGCTGACGATGACTGCACTGCAACCTACAGCAACAATCACATAGTGAAATTTGCTGGCGACACAACTCTGGTGGGTCTCATCACCAAGGGCGGCAGACTCAATACAGGTTGGAGTGCGACCATCTGACCACGTGGTGCAGGGACAACAACCTCCTGCTGAACGTCAGCAAGACCAAAGAGATTGTTGTTGACTTCGGAGAGGTCACACCCAACACCTGCCACTGACCATCGGCGGTGCTGTGGTGGAGAGGCGAGCAGCACCAAATTCCTGGGGTGCACATCAGTGAAGACCTCTCCTGGACCACCAACACTGCATCACTGGCGAAGAGAGCTCAGCGCCGCCTGTACTTCCTCTGGAAACTCAGGCGAGCAAGTGCTCCACCAGCCATCATGACCACATTCTACCGAGGCACCATTGAGAGCATCCTCTCCAGCTGTATCGCTGTGTGGGGCGGAAGCTGCACTGAATACAACAGGAAAGCCCTGCAGGCGCGCAGTGAACACAGCTGGAAGGATCGTGGTGCTTCACTCCCCTCCCTGAAGGACATTTACACCACCCACCTCACCCATGAAGGCGACCAAAATTGTGAGTGATGCAAGTCCCAGCTCACAATCTGTTTGATCTACTGCCCTCTGGGAAGAGGTACGAAAGCTGCGCCCCCCTTTTCTACCAGACTCACCAACAGCTTCATACACCAAGCTGTAAGGATGCTGAACTCTCTCCCTCCTCTCCCCCCACCCTCAGCTACATAACATCCTGGACATTGGACCCACAATGGCCGCCTGCACTACTCCACTTGCACACTTGAACCTTGCACACTTGTACACTTTACAACTTGGTGTTGTTGTCCTGAAAACACAACACTTCTGCTGCTCTTACATAACTTGCACCACTATGCCACTTTCTTTTATTACTTAGGTCAAACAGAACTACCCAAACCTTTTATTGGCCTGACTTTGCACTAGTATTTTATTGACTGTCTATGCACAATTTCAACCAAATTTTGCTGCTCTTATTTTTTCATTATTATATGTGCCCTCTTATTTATTTATTTACTTACTTTTTGTTTGAATGTTATGTTTGTCTGTGGACTTAAATTGGTAAAATATGTCTTGTCTTCACCGTGGATAGTGAGAAACGTAATTTCGATCTCTTTGTATGTCTGGAACATGTGAAGAAATTGACAATAAAGCTGACTTTGACTTTGACTATCTGTGACCTAACATAGTCAAAACTGCACGAAATTGGAAGTGTAGGATCATTATGACACCCTCTGAATGCATGCCAAGTTTCGTGGAATTCCGCTCATGGGGGGCCACACAATAAATTAATTTATGTTACTATACACCAACTGGCTTGTAGGTGGCCAGAGACAGTTTTCTATGAATATCTCGAGAACCATAGGGCCTAGGAGGTCCAACTTTTTTTTGTATGTTGGTCTTTAGGGGACATGTCAACCCATCCCATTACCACTTATTTCATGTATAGTGCCACCTAGTTAAAAATTAAAAAGCAAAAAATTAGGCGTTTTCATCACAATATCTCTGGCTGACATGGTCAAAACTGCACGAAATTGAAAGTGTAGGATCATTATGACACCCATTATGACTTTCATTCATTGGGGGCCTTACAATAAAATAATTTATCTGTACATTTAGTTACCATACACCAACAAGGATTCCCGGGACACTGAAAGACCGGGGTACATGAAACACATGTGCATAAACAGATACACACGCACACATACATTCACAGTAATCATACGTATGACACATACTCACACACATATGTACGCATGCATGCACAAACGCAGGCACACACACAAGCACGCACATACACACCCACACACATAAACATGTACACGCACACATGAATTTCTCAGAATTATGAACAGGCAAGATGGGGGTGGGGTTGTATAAAATGAATTTTACATGTGAAATCTATGAACTAATCATGTTTTGGTACTTGTTGTCTAGCAGATACCAGTGAGACTTGAGTGTGGATAATGCAATTTAGTGAGACAGTTAGAATCATGTAGGCCTTTCAGCGTGATTTATTTTTGTGGAAAAAATGTGCTGGACTGGGAGGCGGTCATATTTTGTACCGCTCTGCGGTATTTCTAGTGATGTCTGGCGTAGGCGATAGGTGAGGTAGCCTTATCTATCACACGGGGTGTGTGTGTGTGTGCGCACGTGTGAGAGACGAGATGAGTGTGTGTGATGAGTGTTGAGTCACTTGCAATGCTCACTTACGTGCATTAGTTTACTACTTAAAATGTTGAAAACAAACATTATTTCGACTCTACGACATAAGGCTACAGCCGCTGCTAATACCGTAGGCTACGTTCTAACTAGCTAATACATTAAATTAGCCAACATCAGTGTTTACATTGCCTTGTTTCGGCAGCTACGATTGGTTAGCTGGTGTTAAAAACTGGATGCTTTCGGTTTAGATGTTGAATCATCGTTGTGGTACGCTAGTTCTGCTTAGCAGTGGACATATTGCACCTTGTCTTCTTTTCTAAGTTTGAAATGATTCCAAAACTGTGGACATTCTCTGCCTTTTACCGACGATTTCAGTCATTCGCCCACTTAATTCTGGGGGTGCGCGTCAGTAATAACAGTCCGTGTGAAACAATAATCCCTGAGCTGAGCAGGCCACGTAACGCAAGTTTTAGGTATTAAACGAAGCTTCGAGGCAGAGAATTTTCCTCGATCATTTTTTGTAATCGAATTATTCAAATTACTCGAGTAATCGTTACTGATTACACGCTAGTGAAATAGAAACTGATTTTGTCACTTATTGCCACTGAGCATTAGCCTGGAAACCAGACTCTCTGACTTCGCAGAGAGTCTGGCCTAGATCCATAGGCGTTTGTTTATTTCCGGGTGGGAGGGCACAGTTTGAGGTTTAAAATCATTGGAGTTCCTTAGAACCGCTTTGAACCAATCACTAACAACCGGCGTTTAAGTCATACAGAGAAGTTCTCTGCAGCACGCCCATAACAAGCACGGGGGCATCTTTTCAGCAAACAATCACACGTTTCATCTGCGTAACTCTCGCCAAAATGCATCATATAGTGTTTTGTGAATGTACCCAAGTCAAACTTTCATATAAATGCATAAGTATGTCCAAAGCGCCACTTTTAAGCTTGTGTTGTGGAAAAAATCACTAACTTTTAACTCTAACTTTAGCACTCTGAACAAAAACCAGCGGAGAATGGTCTGAGATGAGAAGTGGCCGTTGTGGCCTTTTATTCACAAGTCCTCCTGGTACAGCTCTGAAAAAAATGCACAGAGACTAAGTGTAGCCAGGCAGGAGTTGTGAATGATGGATGTCCTCTTGCAGCGGAGACCCACGACCCAGGCCTTGGGGAGAAGGTGCGCACGTTCTGAGGATTTTCCTCTTGGGGAAAGTTTTTGTATGTTATCAAAACACCTCCTTTTTTCGTATGGCCAACCCTGGCCGGGTGTCTGCCCCCTATGTAAATGGCAGACCCCCTTGTAGCCAATCAGTATACACTCAATAAATTATATTGGTGGATGAGCTCACCAAGCTGCCACAAAAATTATTAAATAATCCCCAGTAGGCCTGTGTCACGTTCAGCACATGCATGACATCCTCCCCAGCTTCTGCCTGGCCACCTGGCTGCACATGAACTCTTCATGAACTTTACTACATATATCTCTCGGCTGCTGCCTGGCAACACATGACATCTTCAAAAAAAATCTGCCACACTTGTATGCGTTTTCGGGTGAAATGACCTTTTGAATGGGATTCCTATAGGGCTACTACTTTTTTGATACAATCCCGTCAAAATCGCTATTTTTCAAATACTATGAAGGCTTGACACAACATGAAACTTTGATCGAAGTATCATCAGTGTCTCTACACATGAACTCGAGCATTGAGAACATTGTTGGTGTACACAGAATTTACTAAAAGAGAGGTTTTGAACAACTTGTTTTTTCTGCTCGCTGCCATCTTGCCATCTTGCAAGGAGTGAGTTGTCCAAAATATTTCTTTTAGTAAACTATGTGTACACGAACAATGTTCTTAATGCTCGAGTTCATATGTAGAGACACTGATGATGCTTCGATCAAAGTTTCAATGTCGAGCCTTCTTAGTGTTTGAAAAAATAGCGATTTTGTAGCCTACTAAACTACAGTTTGACTAGCCTATTTCAAGTGACAAAATCTATGACTAAAGTTTAGCTGACGATATAACATCCTACTCCACTGTGACTTCGTTCATGACACTCCTGTTAATAGGCTAAACTATTATTTACATTTGCTCAAAGATTTCATAAGTATAAGTCCTTTTCGCTCCCTACGTTGATGTATTCCAAGCGATGTGCTTCAGGGGCGGGGACATAGTAATTGAAACACCATGCCTGGGTACGTAATCGCTCTCAGGGACGCCCTCTGTTCGCTGGTTGGTCGTTTGCACAACTGCCGAAGTAAACGAGCGTGAATCAACCTATTCCAGACGGAGTACTGTAGGGAAAAGAAATCGACCGGAAGTACGTAGACAGGCCAAGGCCAGGCTAACTGAGCATTACTGATTACAAACTGGTGAAATAGAAACTGGTATTGCCACTTAGCATTACTGATTACAAGCTGGTGAAATAGAAACTGATATTGCCACTTAGCATTATTGATTACACGCTAGTGAAATAGAAACTGATTGTCCATATGATTTGTCACTTGTCACTTAGCATGTGAAATAGAAACTGATTGTCCACTTATTGTCATTTATAAGTGTCCACCAAGTTAACACCCCCTGCTGACAAGATGTTCAAACTCAACTGTGAAACTAGAAGACTAGCCTACTGATAGAATGCAAATTACAGACTGCATTTGTAACCTGAAGTAGGCTAGGTGAAGCTGTGCTTGCATACGGTGTGTGCAGATGTCCTGTAGCCAAACTCACAGGTGATCTGTGCATGCCATGACTAATTTTTGATTTAGAATTTTGTATTTTTCACCAGTCGCAAATAATTTCTTAAGGGGGGCAGGGTATGGCAGCAATTAAGTAAGGGATAATATCCGACGAGGTGTCCATTATCAGAAATAAATGGACGACGCGGAGGCGTGTGTGGGTCGTTCGGATCATTATGGTTCTTTGTATGAGGATTATGGGCTAGGCTGACATATTCCACGCTATCCTCGTCTCTTTGGATGATGAAGGATGTCATGGTCAGCTCACGGCTCCCCTCCCTAGTACAGGCCCCTGTAATACTGTGTTTTGCTCGGCGTGGCAGCCGAGCAAAACACAGTATTACAGGGGCCTGTACTACGAAGGGAGCTTAACCTACCCAGATGTAACCCAGGGTTACTTTGTTAAACCGGGGTTGACAAAACCTGGTTATCTTAAGTGGTGTTAATCGGTTGCTTTCACGGCGCTGATTATGAAGTTGATTTGTTGAGCGGGGTTAACCTAATTGGAATTTGAGCGCGTTCACATAAAAGGGGCGGGTTGCAGCGCAAGTCACCACTTTCAATGATGACGCGATCACCTTATTTTACAGATGAGGAATGCACAATTATTATGCCAAGTTATGAGGAATTAAAACCCACTCTACGACAAAAAAAATCAAAGTGAACAAAGCAAGGCAGCCTTGCCTTTGCTTTGTTCACTACCGGCATTTTTGTCAAAGAGGGTTTTTTCCTCATATTGCAGTTCCACGTATTGCAGATCGGGTAGCCTAAATGCTTAAAAGTAAAGTTTTATTTCCACATGTTCTTCAAATATGTGTTACGGAGGATTAATAGCTTGCGGAATGTCTGAAATGAGTTGAAATAATTAAATTGCCTATTTTGAGTTCATAGAAATGCCTACAGATGCAACACAATTTAGAAGTGGGCATATAGATTACAGTAATAGGATAATTGAATGTTTAAGTAGCCCCCATTGACTGATTTAGTGTATGCCTAATCCTGTGAACATTTCAGATGCAACACCATTGCCAAACGGACATGGCAGCAGGTGAAAATGAAACACAAACACATTATTCAGAATAGTAGGTTTATAGTTATAGCTTGCATCAATATTTCTTAATTATGAAAACATGTAGGTTGGCCTCTGTTTTACAGCTAACAAGAAAAAGGTGTATTTGAACACTACTGTAAGGAGTGTTTTACAGTAGCAGAAGAGTTGGCCATCGCAAATAATAGTGGAAGGCCGATTGTGGAAGGGGTTGAGGGTGGCATTCGGTCGGATTCTGGTGCTGTGGAAATGTGTAGCCTTTATGTGCAGGGTACAGTAATATGACATTCAATTCAACAAGTTTGTTAAAATGGTGATTTTAATTTATTAGGCCTAGGCTATGTCCGATTTATTTTAGGCTATTCTTGCTCAGATGTTCAGCATACTGTAGGCTAGGCTAGGCCTATGTCCGATTTTATATTTCAGATTCCAAAAATAATTCCGTGGAAATGCATGGATTCCAGTTGCTGCTACTGGAAGAAACTAGAATCCATGCATTTCCACTGAATTATTTTTGGAATCTGATCCCTTATCATACCTGTTCATTCTTACTCGTCACTCGACTTATCGTGACTAAATTCAAGATGGCTGCAAACGCTAAACTTCGAAGGAGGAGATTTTGTGTTAATCTCCTCCTTCTCGTCCTCTAATTTATCCAGTTCCTCCGGTGTCACCTCCTTATCGTCCTCTAATTAAGTGTGCTTGCAAAGCAGCACACTTATTGTTCTTCAATACAGTTTTCTCATTATTCCTGTTAGCCCGATTTTTGGCCAGCTCCTGCTCCTAGACCTTTTGAGATATCGCCACCGGTCCAACTCTGGAACGTCCGGCTGGAACCGGTGTAGTGTGGAAATTGAAAATGATGTCACTGACCCTTGTCATTCTTCCGCCATATTGGATTGAATAGAAAGCGAAACTAAAGTTTCACAGGTCACAAATTTGGTCCGAACTTCACAAAACTTGACGTACATAATCCTTGGACCAAGCCTCACAAAAGTTACAGAAAGGATTTTTGATTTTCAGAAGTGTTTGCCCGTCACAGCCAAAGCGAAATGTGTGGCTTGAAACAAACAGGAAGTTGTCCATATCTCAGGAACACTGTCACTTATCGATACCAAATGTTGTATATGAACTTCGGGACTCCAATGTGAGGGTGCATAAGCTAAAAAAAAAAAAGACAATATTCCAAAAGTTTCCAGCACTTGGCAAACCACCCACAGGTATTTGGTAACTATCACCTTTAACCTTTGCAGTTGCACTTCTACCACAATGCCTTCCAAGTATGCACAGTGTCTCTGGCCAGCCTTGACCAATCAGGCATAAAAAAAAAAGGTTTGGTTCCTGTTGGTTGTCAGTTGAGGCCATGGGTCGGTAGGGAATTTTTTTTATTTTTTTTCCCCAGTGGCAGTAAGAGATAGGTAGAAAATCAGTCCCTCCAGGATTTCACGTGGTTTTTTGAGACTGTTTCGACCTAAAATGCATGGATGGAAGTTGCTGTGTTTTTAGCTGTTTTTGAAATTGCGGGAGGAAGTGAAAATTGCAAAAATAGTTGTGATTTTTTTTCTCTCAAAAATGTAGGGCAATTAAGGTTAGTAAGACCAAAATCACACTGATAATCTTAATGCTTATTAAAAAAAGGATAATCAAAGGTAAACAGTAAGGATTACAGAAAGTAGGCCTACTTTATTTGTGAAAATGCTTTGACTGAGGTAATTCACAAAGCAGTATAACCTTTCGTAGAACTGTCCAAAAAAGACCATCACCTAAAGAGATGGCATCATGTCATATGTTTCAATACATTCATATATTTTGTAATTCATATTAAGTTCATATCTTTTTAATAATTCATAGTCTGTGGCCTGCATAATTACTAATAGCCAAGTAAGTATCTAGTAATTTCATATTGATGTAAACTATTTGACTACACTTCTGTTTAATGTCATTACATTGGTGGTGTACGTCTAATTGACTGCCTGCCCCTTTAAGGACGTGAGAGTAGCCTAATTACATTTCTGAGTGGATTGGAAGTGGGGTTGGGTATCATTTGTGTTTTATCAATACCGGTGCTAAATCGATACTTTTAAAACGGTGTCGGTGCCTGAACCGGTACTTTGTATTTAAATTAAAATGGTCTAAAGCATGAATTGCTTTTTTTTATTGATAAGACAAATTTGAACAGGAAATTGAACTGTTATATTACATTTACTATCAACCTCTCATTGCTCCTATGCATAATAGCCTACATTTAAATGTTTTGCCATGGATGCACACATAATGGTAAGCTCTGCTTTCAAGTTTACCCAGTGTAGGCGGTTTGCCATAAGGTATGTTAAAACCGCTTGCCATAGAACTGCCAGGTCATGGACAATGGCATTTGCAATTAGTGTTAATTTTGTCACCTATTTTTAATTTAGTCTTAGTCTCAGTCTTGTGACGAAATGTCCTTTTTAGTCTTTGTCATATTTAGTCATTCAAATATCATTTTTGTTAGTCAAGTTTTTAGTCATTAAAAGTCTCGTCATTTTAGTCTAGTTTTAGTCAAAAGAACTAGAGAGAAAACAAGAGAAAGGTATCTTAGTCTTAGTCAGTTTTAGTCAACACATTTTAGTCTTTTTTTTTTATAACAAATTATTTCTGATTACCATTTGAGTCAAATAGTGTTTCACACATCTCAATTTTCCAACAATATTATTGTGTCCACAAGGCTACTTTCGTCTGTTATAATTACTCATTCTGATTTTTTGTCAGTCAGTATGTTTACATGCACAGGTAAGTCGAGCTACAGTTATAGCTTCGGCTGGGATTTGACCATAGACAGTAAAAGATTTGACTGGACCACTGTCATATTAAATAGACCAGTGTTTCTCAAAGTGTGGTCCGGGATCACTGGTGGTCTGCAAGCTATCATCCCAAGTAGTCCATGAGCAGATGTGGTAAAATATAATATAGATGAGTTGTTTGCAATATTGAACCAACTTGTATGTAAAAACAGTTCTGCAACACTGTAAGATATGCCAGTTTAAATCATTCAGTAATGAATCCACACAATAAGCAAAGTGCAAAGACAATAAGCAAGGTGGTTCAGTGAGTAGGCCTATTGTGTAGACTAATTATAGGCTACTGTTGAAGTAGGTCTAATCTTTTTTTTTTTTTTTTTTTTTTTAGCTAGGGTTAGTTAAGTGGTCCTGAAACTGAAAAAGTTTGAGAAACACTCTCATAGGCCAAAAGTATAATGTTTTACTCCGCCTCGCTAGATGGCGATATGCATTAAACACAACACATTCCCCAAACAGACTCTCCATCTTAGCCATAGCTAACTTGCTAGCGAACTTTCCATATTAGCTTACTTGCTAGCAAACTTTGCATCATCAGTCTAACTAGTTAAATAGTTGACATTTCATGATGAACATTTCCGTATGGACATTCTGGGGGATGTTAATTTGTATGAGAGAAGCTTCAACTTCTGGGTATGTAGCATTGTGGCATAAAGCTTAGGTAGTTAGCTTGCTAACTCTGGCAGAAAATCTCCAGTGTTCTTGTTCCATGTAGTTTTGTGTTGCAGCCACAGGGTTGCAGCAACAGCACGTAGACTAGCCTACAGGAAAGCTGTTAGTATGAACTCATTCGAATATTTTGAAAACATAACAGCTAGATATTCTGTCTTCTCATTTTGTAGACGAAAATGAAGAGAGATTTTATCTTAGTTTTTATTTCATGCAAAACATTTTAGTGTCGTCTTTTTTCGTCAACAATAATGCATCTTAAGATAGTCTTAGTCAGTGTTTCAGGACATTACTGCCCGTCTCATTATAGTCTAGTCTTAGTCATGAAAAAAAAGGTTGGTTGGCGAACATATTTCCTTCGTCTCGTCTGACGAAATTAACACTATTTGCAAGTAAGCTAATCTAACAGGGACTCTTTCTGAATTACTTTCCAGTTAATTCAGTGTTCCCAAATGCTTCAATAAATTTCATGTCTTCCCCCATAACACGCAATAGTTTTGAACATGTTAGGCTACAGTAGCCTCTTTGACAGCTCAGTGACATCAGGTATGTAACCTACATTTAACATGATCTTCATATTCATTGTAATGAATTGGGAACAGGAAGACCCTCCAGCGCACTGTTAACACAGCTAAGAGGATCATTGGAGCACCACTCCCCTCCCTGCAGGACATTTACACCACCCGCCTCACCCGCAAAGCACTAATGATTGTCAAGGATACAACCCACCCTGCACACAAACTGTTCAGCCTCCTGCCCTCTGGAAAGCGGTACAGGAGCCTCCGCTCCCGCACCACCAGACTGGCAAGTAGCTTCATCCACCAAGCAATCAGGATGCTGAACACTCTACCCACTCTCCCATCACTGACACCCCCCACCCCCCACCCACCAGCCAGCCAGCCAGCCAGCCAGGAAACTAGGATCCTGTCTACTCTAACCCCCCTCCCCCCCAACACAGCCCTGTGGAACTGCACTGTGACTGCGCAGCCTAATGTGTTGCTGCTTCACATCAAGCCTGATATACTTGAAATTACTGCATACTGCATATCAATATAAATATACAGGTCACACAAGCACAAGTTTAAACTTCATGTAACTGTTAAGACTATATAAATATACAACACAACTACCTCTATTTTTTTTATATATATATGTCCTATATTTCTATTTTGATACATACATGTTCTATATTTCAGTCTTGCACTTTAATTTAATGTTTATTGTCTATGGCTATGTCTATAGTATGTCTATGTCTGTATTTAAAGCATGTCTATGTCTGCATGGGAAAGTAAGAAACGAAATTTCAATTCTTTGTATGACCAGTGCATGTAAAGAAATTGACAATAAAAGCCGACTTGACTTGACTTGACTTGTAATGCTATATGGGCCTCATGCACATAAAAGATATAATATCATGCCATTATGTTGTTTAGAACATTAAGTGTTTTACCTTACAACTTAGCTGATAACATTTCAAATAAATGCCAGCTAGCGCATTAGCAAGGATATTGTGTAACGTATACTGTTGATGTTGTTTCATAGCATTTTCCTTGTGTGTAGTTAGGCCCACTGCTAGATTTTGACAGCAGCTCGTGATATCGCTTTAAAGCTAATTGGGCTCCCGCAAGCTGTCAAACACTGTCCAGTCGCCTATGTGGTGCACCCCTCTGGTTTATACATCCAGTGTTTATGTTAGCTAACTGTATCTGGATGTGGTGCTATCAGAGCAAGACGTTAGAGATGGCGCATGACATGCAGTGATGCCTCGTACAAAAAAAAAAAGCGATTTAAGCACCAAATGAGGCACCGAAATCCACGTTGTTATTCGATGCAGTTACTACCGTTTGCGTCGGCACCGGTGCCATATTAGAACCGTGTTTCGGTGCCCAACCCTAATTGAAAGGCTTGCATCTCACTGTGTTCGGCTACGAGTGTAAATCACTTTTTGCATAGTGCATTACGATATGTGGATGCAATTGGGAATGTCTTCTATGTCATTAGTTAAAATAAATGTTTAAAAAAACAACTTGAATGAAATCATTCTTGGATCATAGAGGAGGTACTGTAAATGTCTTGCAATTTTATTAATTTCTATGATTTTGGTAACACTACTCAAACTAAGCCCACAAGCTAGCAAACATGACATAAGCTAAGGACATATCCAGGTAAATGTTTGCCAATGGGTTGCATAGCCTACTCAAATGTCAGTAAACCAAGTAGGCCTTAATTAACTTACTTTCATAGCCTAGGTAGGTTAGCAACACCAGGTTGAGAGATGCAAGTAAGCAGATCGTGCGTTAGCCTTCTATTTATTGTCATCAAAACTGCAGAGGAACGAACCGTTAGGGCAGTCTTTGGTGTCATATGCAGAAGGTGCAGAAGTAAGTGTGCCATCTGGCTCAATATTCTCTTGTGAGGGACTGTTGTGGTAGGTGAAATTTCACGGTAAAACTACGATGATTGGTCAAATTTGCGAAAAAGTTGCGGTGTTTGTACAAAATTGCGAGTGCCTTGGTAAGTGACGAACAGCTGTGCATAGGCTACTTTGTAAAAGAGAGAATACGCTCATCCCTATACATAACGCAAGGGGTAATTAATGTAATTATAGTTCGCCTTTTATTTGTGGATTTATTTAATGTAGCCTAGACTATTTAGTGTTATTTCTTCCCCAAGCTCATAAAATAAATTTGGGTCGCACATAAATTGACAGGGTCGGTTGTAAACCGGAACCCAAGAATTTTTTTTTTATGCCTCATCAAATCCTTGCTCAGCCATGGGATAGTATGGACTTACGAACTGAAATGTTAGGGAGAACATTAGCTATTTATTGCTGACGTAGTACAGTTATTTTCACATTGACGGTATTAATATTATTAAAAATGTTACAAGTATGCAAATTCATATGTTTACGGGCATTTAGGTTTTACTGTGTTGTTTTGTTGTAAAGACATGCAAGGCATTCTGGGCCATGTAATGAGTGGTGGTCGGCAGCACTCCATACGTATTAATATGAATAGGTGTTTCTGTAAACCTAGGGACAATAAACAGCTATCTCTGTTACAAAAACGAGCTGGTGTCGCTCATTGAAGAGGAACTATGATAAAAGATTGTTTTCCTAAAAGCATGGAGTTGACAAAAGAATAAGCAGGAAATGTCATGTTAATGTTAAATACATCTGAACGCTAGGTGGCAACGTTGTATTACATTTCACTAAATACAGTGTGAGCTAAGGAAGGTGCAAATATTATGTAATTTATCATGAGAAATTACTGGAAATGTTATTTCTTGTTTGTTGTAATTGCAAACCACACACATCCATTAATCACACACGTACACTTTAATACCTTGAAAAGACACTCATTTCATTTATTTGATGTTGCCTAGCAACGCAACCTTCAGAGAAAAGATTCTAGAACAGGGCTTCAGAGAGACACGTTTTCGTAGCCAAGAACCTAAAATATCGGTTTCCATGTGTATGTGCTGGATGGTGTGCGTCCTTTATGAAAGTAAGTGTTTTATAGAGTTACAGACATAATGAGTCATGTTGTAGTGGTCAGCATAAATGTGCCCCTTCTGTTATTAGAATGCTAAGCGGAGATTTAACATCATTCATTTCTTGTGTAGCTAGAAGCTAGCTAGCTATGTCATAGGGAGGAGATGTTGCTGTAACATTATGGGATTTATGTTGCTTATCATAATGCCATGGTCATTTGATATGAGATGCTTGTACTCGTAACTTCAGGACTCCTATTTTTTTTCCTAAGAGTAATTCAGGAAGCATTTTAGCCCTAAAAGTAGCGCCTGAGTCTGTGACAGCTTAAGCGAGGACTCCTAATAAGACCGATTAACAAACAATGTTTTGTGGTGGCATTTTACGTCGCAATGTTTTGAAATGCATCTGCAGGAGCTAACAATCACAAGGGAACAATTTTGCATTGTAGGCATAACTAAGGGAGGCAGTAACACCACCAACAACAACCAAAACTAGCCTACTCATTGTTTCAAAGTCAAAGTCAAAGTCAAAGTCAGCTTTATTGTCAATTTCTTCACATGTTCCAGACATACAAAGAGATCGAAATTACGTTTCTCACTATCCCACGGTGAAGACAAGACATATTTTACCAATTTTAAGTCCACAGACAAACATAACATTCAAGTAAACAAAAAAGTAAGTAAATAAAGTAAATAAGAGGGCACATATAATAATGAAAAAAATAGAGCAGCAAAATTTTGTTGAAATTGTGCATAGACAGTCAATAAAAAAACTGGTGCAAAGTCAGGCCAATAAGAGGCTTGGGTAGTTCTGTTTGACCTGAGTAATAAAGAAAGTGGCATAGTGGTGCAAGTTATGTAAGAGCAGCAGAAGTGTTGTGTTTTCAGGACAACAACACCAAGTTGTAAAGTGTACAAGTGTGCAAGTGTTCAAGTGTGCAAGTTAGGTAGTGCAGGCGGCCATTGTGGGTCCAATGTCCAGGATGTTATGTAGCTGAGGGTGGAGGGGAGAGGAGGGAGAGAGTTCAGCATCCTTACAGCTTGGTGTATGAAGCTGTTGGTGAGTCTGGTAGTGCAGGAGCGCAGGGCTTCTGTACCTCTTCCCAGAGGGCAGTAGATCAAACAGATTGTGGCGGGTGACTTGCATCACTCACAATTTTGGTCGCCTTCGGGTGAGGTGGGTGGTGTAAATGTCCTTCAGGGAGGGAGTGAAGCACCAATGATCCTTCCAGCTGTGTTCACTATGCGCTGCAGGGCTTTCCTGTTGTATTCAGTGCAGCTTCCGCCCCCACACAGCGATACAGCTGGAGGGATGCTCTCAATGGTGCCTCGGTAGAATGTGGTCATGATGGCTGGTGGAGCACTTGCTTCGCCTGAGTTTCCGCAGAGGAAGTACAGGCGGCGCTGAGCTCTCTTAAGCCAGTGATGCAGTGTTGGTGGTCAGGAGAGGTCTTCACTGATGTGCACCCCCAGGAATTTGGTGCTGCTCGCTCTCTCCACCACAGCACCGTCGATGGTCAGTGGCAGGTGTTGGGTGTGACCTCTCCGGAAGTCAACAACAATCTCTTTGGTCTTGCTGGCGTTCAGCAGGGAGGTTGTTGTCCCTGCACCACGTGGTCAGATGGTCGACCTCCAACCTGTATTGGGTCTCGTAAGCCCTTGGTGATGAGACCCACCAGAAGTTGTGTCGATCAGCAAATTTCACTATGTGATTGTTGCTGTAGGTTGCAGTGCAGTCATCGTCCAGCAGGGGTGAAAAACAGCCGGACTGAGCACGCAGCCTTGGGGGCCCCCTGTGCTCAGTGTGATGCTGCTTGAGGTATTGTTGCCAACACGTGCACTACTTGGGGCCTCTGACAGAGGAAGTCCAGTAGCCAGTTGCAGAGGTAGGTACTGGAGTCCCAGTTTGTCGAGTTTGCAGATGAGTTGTTGTGGTATTATGGTGTTGAATGCAGAACTGAAGTCTATAAACAGCAATCTCACATATGAGTCTCTTTTTTCCAGGTGGGTGAGGGCTGGGTGGAGGGCAGAGCAGATTGCATCCTCTGTGGACCGCTGGCTCGGTATGCAAACTGGAAGGGGTCCAGGGTGGGGGGAGAATGGCTTTGATATGTGACATGACAAGCCGCTCAAAGCACTTCATGATGATGGGTGTCAGTGCCACAGGGCGGTAGTCATTGAAGCAGGATGGAGCAGTTTTCTTGGCACAGGTATGATGGTGGCAGCTTTGAAAACATGATGGGGACGATGGCTTGCTTCTTCAGGAAGTGTTAAAGATGTCTGTGAAGACATCCTTAAGCTTGTTTACATGTACATTAAATGTAACGTTTCATTGTGAATCAAATTAAAAGATTCTCCTCTTTGCAAACGTTGGCATAGGCATATGGTGACAGATTAATTTAATAATGTTGCTGCGTGACTCACGGTAAGCGCGAATGAAGTGCCCACTTCTTAATGGGACTCACAGTATGGAAGTAGGCTAAAATAGAGATGTTTCAAATAAGATACGGTTAGGATATGCCCGCTTGACAGCGGCAGAGATAACTGGCCTTTGGCCATAGCAACCATCCATTTAGAACGACTGGCCTTCATAGCAACCAAGGATCTTAGCTGTGATTCATATAGCTACAGTATGCATGCAATGTGATGCAAAGTATAGAAAGGTGATTAAATATACAGAGACAGGTCAAGAAATATAGTGCAATGTAGACAGTAGTATACAGTTGATTTACAGAAGGTGGTTTAGAGTAATATGAATTCAATATAAATATGTGCAGTGTATTAGCAGTTATCTCATACAATAAGTAGAATAATGTATGTAGATGTAGCAGTAACATTATAATCGTAGAAATAGATATATGCAGTGTATTAACAGAATATAATAAAACAGAATAAATATGGATATTCAATATAACAAATATATAACAGATATGTACATAACATCATAACATAACAGCTATGTGCAGTGTGGAAACAGTGTCATTGTAGTGCAGAAACAACATTATAAGAGTAGTAAGAATAAGTCTATGTGCAGGATAAATAGTATAAAGATCAGTAGAATAACTATGTATAAATGTAATTACAGTAGGCCTATGTATATTTGTAAATAAATAGAAAACTATGGGTGAGAGGGATAAATTAATTTTAGCTAATCGTAAAAGTAAATTGTATTCAATTAAATTGCAATTAAAAATCTTTCCAGTAGGCTTTAATGTCACGCAAAAAGTACAACCAAAGCTGAGCTTGATCAACTAGAACGTCTAAAGAACCAGAACTTGAGTGTAGTTTTTTGCTGGGTCCCAGGCCATGTTGGTCTGAGGGGAAATGAGAAAGCGGACAGTGCTGCCAAGCAAGCCCTCAATGAAGAAGTCACAGAATGTCAAATCCCTGCCCCAGACCTTAAACCTATACTGAACTCTTACATCACAGATAAGTGGCAATCTGAATGGGATTAAAATGTACCAACAACAAGCAAGGAATGTGAATTTTTAAGCACGTTTTCATGATCCACTGGGTCGTTATGGACCACACAAAATACGGTGTTGCTAAAATTACTCCTATTGTGGCTATTAGAGACATGCATTCATGAGTATCCAGCTACATTCAATGAGTTAAGTAAAATACATTCACACACACACAAAAAAATCATCACTAATGTTGTGGACATTCCTTTATTCTGAGATACATCAATAGGCTCTCAAAACAATCCCAAACGGGATGGAATATATTAAAATAAATCAGTGAAAAAGTATCCTGACAAACAAGCAGCATTTTAATGCCTTAGTCATATTTCATAATTTCAATTTTTTCTCTAGGTTACCTGATAGCCCAGTTTGAGAGGTGCAAGATGGGTGACATTATCTATTTTTGCAGCCAATCACTGCTGTTGTTTTATTTTATTGATTTGATTTTAGTCATAGAAGCTAAATTCGAAGGCAGGCCACAGGTAAAATCCAACGAACCACATTCACCCCGCAAGGCAATAGTTGAATAGAGCTTTTGAGGTATTGCTACTGCTCCAACACTGAAAGGCACTGTTAGAATGCTTGGATCAAGCCAGGTTCAGCATAGCGTATGTCACTGTCTGCTCACGTTGGTGACGGGACCAGGGCAAGCACACTTTCGCAGTTCCCGCCGGAAATGCAGTCTAGTTTATTTTTGCAGCCAATCACTGCTGTCATTTTATTTTATTGATTTGATCTCAGTCATAGAAGCTAAATTCGAAGGCAGGCCAAAGGTAAAATCCAACGAACTGCATTCAACCCGCAAGCCAGTAGTTGAATAGCCCTCTCCTAGAGCTTTTGAGGTATTGCTACTGCTCCAACACTGAAAGGCTCTGTTACAATGCCTGGATCAAGCCAGGTTCAGCATAGCGTATGCCACTGTCTGCTCACGTTGGTGACCGGACCAGGGAAAGGACACTTTCGCAGTTCCCGCCGGAAATGCAGTCTAGTTTATCCAGTTCCTCCGGTGTCTCCTCCTTATCATCCTCTAGTTTATCCAGTTCCTCTGGTGTCTCCTTATCTAGTTTATCCAGTTCCTCCGGTGTCTCCTCCTTATCCTCTAGTTTATCCAGTTCCTCCGGTGTCTCCTTATCTAGTTTATCTAGTTCCTCCGGTGTCTCCTCCTTATCCTCTAGTTTATCCAGTTCCTCCGGTGTCTCCTTATCCTCTAGTTTATCTAGTTCCTCCGGTGTCTCCTTATCCTCTAGTTTATGTAGTTCCTCCGGTGTCTCCTTATCCTCTAGTTTATGTAGTTCCTCCGGTGTCTCCTTATCCTCTAGTTTATCCAGTTCCTCCGGTGTCTCCTTATCCTCTAGTTTATCCAGTTCCTCCGGTGTCTCCTCCTTATCTAGTTTATCTAGTTCCTCCGTGTCTCCTTATCCTCTAGTTTATCTAGTTCCTCCGTGTCTCCTCCTTATCCAGTTCCTCCGGTGTCTCCTTATCCTCTAGTTTATCCAGTTCCTCCGGTGTCTCCTTATCCTCTAGTTTATCCAGTTCCTCCGGTGTCTCCTCCTTATCTAGTTTATCTAGTTCCTCCGGTGTCTCCTTATCCTCTAGTTTATCTAGTTCCTCCGGTGTCTCCTCCTTATCCAGTTCCTCCGGTGTCTCCTTATCCTCTAGTTTATCCAGTTCCTCCGGTGTCTCCTTATCCTCTAGTTTATCCAGTTCCTCCGGTGTCTCCTCCTTATCTAGTTTATCTAGTTCCTCCGGTGTCTCCTTATCCTCTAGTTTATCTAGTTCCTCCGGTGTCTCCTCCTTATCCAGTTCCTCCGGTGTCTCCTTATCCTCTAGTTTATCCAGTTCCTCCGGTGTCTCCTCCTTATCCAGTTCCTCCGGTGTCTCCTTATCCTCTAGTTTATCCAGTTCCTCCGGTGTCTCCTCCTTTTGTGTCGTTGTTCATTTTTCTTTTCCTATTTTCCTCCTTCTGCTTTATCCCATACTCTCCAAATATGTTAAAAGAAGTTACAAAATCACTCATTTTTTTTTGTCTGTCTTGTCGTTGTAGTAAATAAGTTGTGACATATTTAGTCTCCGTTAACTAGCGTTTGTCATCTGGCAATTCGACCGGTCTTTTTATAGGTGTAGTATATAACTTTTCAACCTAGACCATGGTATAACTAGATGTACTGCATAGCAGTGCAAAATATGACTCCTCAGTCCCGTACATCGCGAAAATAAATCACGCTCCAAAATCAATCAATTAGTCTCCATCTTCTACTCCATCCCCTATTTTTGCTACTGTGTATATGTGTTTGTTTCTTGTGTGTGTGTGTTTATGTGAGCGTGTGTGTGTTTATGTGTGGGTTTGTGGCCCCAGGGGACCAAACTATTTTTCCATAGAAATCTAGTGCTACATGCCGACCAAGTTTCATGTGCCCAGTGTTTTGGTTTCTTGGGAATCATTGACTGCTTCATCATTAAGGTTTAAGCTGGTTTAAGATGGTCATGCTGGTGACCAGCCTGCTAGAATGACCAACATAAACTGGCGTGGCCAGGTAGACCAGCAACATCAGCTGAATTACAAATAATCTGGGTAAAACAGCTGAAGGTATGACCAGCTTGTTGACCACCCTATGATGGTTGACCTGCTAGACCAGCAAAACTCTTGCGAAAACATACCTCAAGCTGGTCATTTTAGCTGGTGTTGCTGGTTTACACTGCTGGTTTAACTGGCCATGCCAGCTTATGTTGGTCATTCTAGCAAACCAGCATGGCAATCTTGCACCAGCTGTATCCCACACGACAGGCTGGTCAAACCAGCATATCCAGCTGGTGGCCTAACCAGCTACACCAGCAAAGACCAGCTACCAGCATAAGCTGGTTTCTAGCTGTTTTTTTCAGCAGGGCAGGGTACAATTTGATAAAAAAGTCTCTGCAAGTGGTTGTAACGTGTGCATTGTCTCTCAGAATATGATTATCCTCTTACAGCACAAAGGGGAGTTATTGTAAATACCGTAAATCTTCCAATTATGGCCGGGATTCTATTTTTAGCCGGGCCTCGGATAATAACCGGTTTGTGGTCGATTCAGACAAATAAAGGCCGGCCCCAAAATACAAGTGCACAGGCAGTGTTTCTATAATACATTACGTTACATTATATTACGTTTCATTTGGCTGACGCATTTTTAACCAAAGCGACTTACTAAACAGTTTAACCCGCAGACTTTCAGTAGAGGGTCCCTGCCTGGATCGATGTCAAAAACTTGGAAGTTGAAGTCCAAATTCAGGAACTCAGTGGAGTGGTGCTTAAGGGTGAAATCCTGGAAGTTGATTTTGATTTTGTGGAAATGTGTTTGTCCCCCAAAGGCAACAAGCCTCATGGCTATGTTCAAAGTGTTAAGAGTGAGAACCAGGGTTAATGTTTTAGGGATGTGTTTTTGGAAATATGTACGTTGACCATCGGCAGTGGATGGCATGGCTGCGTGTCTCAAGCATGAAGCCTTGTAAGGTATGCTTCAGTCGATGGCATGGCTGCGTGTCTCAAGCATGAAGCCTTGTTAGGTATGCTTCAGTCGGGTACAGCCAAATCAGTGGGTCGGTGCTGAAGACTGGAGAACCAGGTTGTATTCCTGAAAGTGGGATCCCATGGCTGCATGACACACACATTATTCCTTGGGGAATATGCTTCAGTCGGTCCAGGTATTCTACCTTATTAGACCTCCATGCTGTAAGTACCACAGTCACATGCCTCAGAAAGGTGCTTCATTAAAGTGAAAACCAATAAGTGTTTCAAACGGTCATATTCCAGAACTGTAACGTCAGCTTCCAGGTATTGTACATCATACCTTATAAGACCACCATTGGGTAACTAGGTGTTTTCATTTTTCACTGAAAGATTGAAACAGTAGTGTTTGAAATGTCTTTTCTTTATATTTACATAATTTACATGTAACAAAAATGTAGCATAGGCAGACAAAAACTCGTGCCATTTTGAACATTATTAAGCATTTAACTCTGTGTCTTTAAGCTGTGTTTATGTAAACTTTAACTGAAAGTATGAGCTAAGCTGGCAGTAGTTCTAATAACTAGGAGTCAGAGTCAGATTGGGAACCTGTGTCTGAGGGAGTGACAGACCGAAACTGGGAACCTGTGACTGATCCTGACTGACCAAGACCATCTGTCAGAACCTCACCCATGTCATCCTCTCCCTCACTCTCTATACAATCCTCACCCATGTCATCCTCTCCCTCACTCTATACAAACCTCACCCATGTCATCCTCTCCCTCACTCTATACAAACCTCACCCATGTCATCCTCTCCCCACACTCTATACAAACCTCACCCATGTCATCCTCTCCCTCACTATCCATAGGTTCCTCACCCATGTCATCCTCTCCCTCACTCTCTATACAATCCTCACCCATGTCATCCTCTCCCTCACTATCCATAGGTTCCTCACCCATGTCATCCTCTCCCTCACTCTATACAAACCTCACCCATGTCATCCTCTCCCTCACTATCCATAGGTTCCTCACCCATGTCATCCTCTCCCTCACTCTCTATACAATCCTCACCCATGTCATCCTCTCCCTCACTCTCTATACGAACCTCACCCATGTCATCCTCTCCCTCACTCTATACAAACCTCACCCATGTCATCCTCTCCCTCACTCTATACAAACCTCACCCATGTCCAGGGTTCCCATGGGTCCTTAAAAAGTCTTAAAATGTCTTAAATACAACTTTCGGTTTTTAAGGCCTAGAAAACTCTTAAATTGTCTGGAATGTCTTGAATTTTCGTAAAGGAGGTATTAAATTTGTGTATGGGACCGCCAGCGAGTGTGAGAGAGCGAGTGAAATGTCTCCATCTGGTTTCGTGTATTTTTTTAAACAGAAATGTATAAGTGACTGGCTACTGAAGGAAGTGTAGTGGTTGCAGAGTTAAGACGTTTTCACGGATCGTTAAAGGTGTGAAAATGGCAAGAATATGTTAAAATATGCCTTATGTTTTCGTGGTATAGCTGAGGCCTGAGAGATACGTAGGCCTAGGTAGCCCTTGGCCCGGTAGAGAGTGAGCGAGAAAGAGCTGGGTAAGTTAGCGATAGGGTGGCCATAATGCTCGGATTTAGGCCGACAGTTCAGCCTGTCCAGCGCAGCCTCAAGCCGGACGCTCATTTGTCCTCCTTTTTGGAGTTGCGCTGGGCTTCTAGAATCTTTGGTTGGACGCCGCATCGTTTCACAAACTATGGACGCGAAGATTGCTGGTCAAATTATGCGTGGTGCTTCTGTCTCTCATCGATAATTTGCTGCGCAATTTATGAAGGAACCACGGACCGACAGAAAAAAAAAAACAAACGCTTTTTCTCAATCAGGAGGAAATACACATTAAGTGTATCTGTTTGCATCTCCCAGCGTGTTTTGCTGGCTTCGCCTAAGTGAATGTCGCCGACTGACTACATAAAAAAAAAATGCATCTGTAAGTGTGTTCATATTACGTATGCGATTGAGATGAAAACAGCAGTTTTTCAGCAGGAACATGCATTTTAACTTTTCCCATACATTTTTTTAAAACAAGTCAATGGTTTACAATGTTTCAGTCAAGCTTTGGTTGGTTTAAATACAACTGCAAATGTATTACCTTTGATTTGCTGTGCTGCATATGGGACAATAGATGCCTAAGTTAGTAGGCCTATTAGAATATTTAAATAGCTTAGTCTACCTTTGAAAAAATAAGGGAATCCAGACCAGTACACATGTTTGGCAAGTAGCCTAGGCTACTACAGACACAGGTGAAGAACAGTCAGCCTCAGCCAGTAGCACAACCAGATATGTACAGCCAGCTTCAAAAGCAAGCAGTCCAGACCCTAAAATTGGGCATTGAATAGCTGTGAAGGTAATTCACACACAATTATTTTCTTTCACCAAAATATATTTGGTAACTTCTGTAGACATCCCAAATGGGGTGGGTGTTAAAATAAAAAAAAAAGTAGAAAAGTTTCTACTATAGTAGAAAAAACAAGTTTTAAGTTGTATATTTTTTGCCGTGGTATCGTATTAATTTTTCCATTTAGATGTCTTGAAAAGGTCTTAAAAGTCTTTAAATTTGCACTTGGGAAATGTGCAGATACCCTGATGTCATCCTCTCCCTCACTACCCATAGGTTCCTCACCCACAGCATTTGCTCCCTCACCATCTATAGGATCTTGAATTCATGTCCTTCTCTCCCTGACCCTCAGTTGGAACTTCTCCCAAATCCTCCTCTCCATTACCAGTCATTTCCTCATCTGTGTCCTTCTGTTTATCTACTTGTGATGCATTAGCCCTCACTTGTTCCTTGGATAACTGCCCCTGCTCTGCTGTTTTGCCAAACTATTATTGCAAAATGCACAATTAAAAAGTTGTTTTGAAAGAAATGGGTTAGGAACAATATCTATTTACACTCTAATAGACTCGCCTTGTTTTTTCTGTGGTGGCTTCACTGTATCCATTAACGCTTTTAGGATGTCAAGGCGTATTTTGCGCGCATCCTTTGGAGTTGGTTCAGGACCAACAACATAGTATCTTGTCGCCGTTTTTGGATCGTGGCACATTGCCTTATTCAGATTAGTCCTGCCTTTAGGTGAGAGGGTTCTGTCTGCCTGTAGGAGAGTAGGAGAACATTTTCACCAATGGCAACAGGTATGTATGTATGTATGTATATCATGGAATATGTATGCTCATGTTGTTATTATAGAATAGCCACTATTGATAAAGGTAACACACCCATGTTGAAATTGCTGTTCTGATGTCACCGAGGGTTGGTGCCCCTGGCAGCCCAAACTCCTTCCAAACCTTTGTCACATGGACCGGACCCTATCTTATCCATATCTTGCCCATTTCTGGTGAATAACAGGACCTTTGGTGCCCTAAGGCGATCCATGATGTATTTGGACACCGACACCATTGCTGGGCCAAATGCTTCCACAGTCTTATGCTCAAGTACCTGAGAACGTAAAACATTTACATTTAAAGACCTTTTTATCTAAAGCATCTTACTCATCTGTTAATGACAGGGACAGTGCCCATGGAACAATTGCAGTTGTTGTTGGGGGCAGCCGTGGCCTACTGGTTAGCGCTTCGGACTTGTGACCAGAGGATTGCCGGTTCGAGCCCCAACCAGTGGGCCATGGCTGAAGTGCCCTTGAGCAAGGCACCTAACCCCTCACTGCTCCCCGAGCGCCGCTGTTGTTGCAGTCACTCACTGTGCCGGGATTAGTGTGTGCTTCACCTCACTGTGTGTTCACTGTGTGCTGAGTGTGTTTCACTAATTCACAGATTGGGATAAATGCAGAGACCAAATTTCCCTCACAGGATCAAATGAGTATTTAAACTTATACTTACTTATTTTATCCATCTCTTGCCCATTTCTGGTGAATAACAGGACCTTTGGTGTTTTATCAAAGCCAGGTAGTCTTGGCCTTAAACAGACAATGATCCATGATGAATTTGGACACCGACACCATTGCTGGGCAAATGCTTCTACAGTCTTATCCTCAAGTACCTGAGAACGTAAAACATTTACATTTAGAAGACCTTTTTATCTAAAGCATCTTACCCATCTGTTAATGACAGGACAGTGCCCATGGAACAATTGCAGGTTCGAGTCCTGCTCTGCCTGACCCCCTTGAGCCTCTGCCGCCGGTGTATGAATAGTTCACTTTCTACATGAACTAGTTCAAAGTTCAGTTCATGTGTGTGTGTACACGGTTCTGGTTTAGGGAGCGGATTCAATGCACGTGAATGTCTGTGATGTTATTCAATTAACTGATCATTTAGACACACACAGGTGGGAACACACACACACACACATCAGTGAAGGGAATTGAGCAACTTCTGCACTGGCAGAGGAACAGCACTTTTCATCTGACAGACAAAGGCCTCAAGAAAGGGCAGTGTCTCTCGGAGAGGTTTGGGATAGTGAACTTGATACACATGGAAAAGAGAAAAAGACTGCACTGGCCCAGAAAGAAAACCATGGTGGCTACGGATCATGGCTGAGGAGGAAAGGTACAGCTGGTAGAGTTGTGCAGTGAGTGAACTTCCCTCCCAACACTGAGATGTGGTGGCAAAAACTGTGGTAGTTAGCTTCCTTACTAGCACACCATCTTCCAGTCCAAGATGCATAAAGTTTTCGGTGGCAACCCGGGGCTGGACAGCAGTCAAATGCATTGACCTTGGTATTAGAGAATTTCTCTCTGTTGTCTGTGAACAGAAAGAAGATGGACAACATTTTACAAGATAAACAATATTTTACACAGAAATCCATTGGCAATGATGAGATTAATACAGATTATCTGTACCTATTTGACATTTACTTTTTATGGGTCAAATTGGTATTGACACCATCTGTTTGCCATCCTGGTATGGGTAGACCTGGCCAGGTAGTCTTTCCTTAAAGCGTTGTGCACCTTGACACCGATATGAGTGCAACCACCCTGTTTTTTTGCATTTGATTACCTTAGATTCCTTTGTTTCCAATACAACCCTATTATCGTTTTCGGGTCAAATGGCATTTTAAATGGGAGTCGTAGGGGCACTAGCCTACTATTTTGATGCATGAATCAAAATCATGTATCAAAATAGTTCTGCCCCTACGACTCCCATTCAAAATGGCATTTGACCCAGAAACGCCAATACAGTCAAGCTTAATGGTGGCGCTTCTGACTTAATTATGCTTTCAAACGAAAGTTTGACTCATGTACATTCACAAAAAGACCCTAGGTTGCATTTTGGTTTGAGTTATGCTTTAAGAGTAATGGGGCAAGGTCCTGGGTGAAGAATATTTACCTTTACTGCTAATTATTTGAGTAAGCTACATCAGAATCATTTAACAATATGCTTTGGGACTCACCTGATAACGAATAACTTGGCACTTTAGATCCAACTGGCTTCAGCCCTTGTTATCTCATATGAAGAGTCCTTCTGGCTCTGTAGGACCAACGTCTCTGGCATGACTAGAATTTATGGTATCTTTAATTTGGACAAACCTGTAACCTTATACGGACCGTAAACGTATGCATTTTCTGGTCTCTACAGTCCATCTGTCTTGCAAATAAAGTTACAAGCATAGACTGCATAAAATAATGTTAATGTTTGCTCACACCACGTTTTGCTCGAAAGGTGCACAGATCTGCCCACTTCATTTCAAATTCAAACAGCCATGTGATTGGTCAACTGGACTGCCTATACATTTAACTGTGTTGCCTATAAATTTAACAAAATGCAACATTCATCCTCTCACAACCTCTACTACATCACAAACGTATAGGCTACTACCTTACTAAGACACAAAATCAACAAAAGAAAAAATATTATTTGATGACCAAAACTGATAGATCAGTGTGTCTAGGCTAGGTTATTGCACATTTCCATCCATGCGGCTGACATATCAGGCCTAAAGGCTACACACATTAGTATTTTATTAAAGGTGAGATGACTATGAAACTATACATGTTTCATAGTCAATGTATTAGGCCTACCAAAAAAATATACTTTCCATAAGTACACTATATTACAACTCTAAGTATTAGCAATTTAATACACTTAAACTAAATAAACTTCTTTACCATTTAAAATACACTAACAACAAGGTACACTTTTAAAAGTACATTACAAAAACACTTTGAATATTGCACAATAAGTATATTTAATTTTAGTACACTGAAGTTGAGCTTAATAACATCTACTTTGAAGTATACTTTCTAAAAGTACACATTATACATACTTTACATAAAGTACAAAAAGTGTAAGCATACTTGCTTTATACTTCATATACTTTAATCATATTTCTAACACACTTAAGTATACTACTTTTTTACCTGGGAGTGCTTGGCGAGATTCGATGACGTAACGTCCTTGAAAGAGCGGTTTTGAAGGACCCATCCTTTGCGCCGGAATTGTCCTTTAAAGCACTTTTGAGAAAAGGCGGGAGAATGACATTTTTTTTACTTTTTATTTCGCTGCTGTTAGTGAATGTGTGTGTGTTGTCTGTATGCTACTGAGACCTTGAATTTTCCCTGGGGATCAATAAAGTATCTATCTATCTATCTATCTATCTATATCTATCAGAGGAAACTGGCGTCGCTGCGCTCACTTCAGCATCATTGGCTGTCTTCCCTATCAATTAGAAAACAAAAATGTTTGCACATTTACAATAATCTTCATATAACAACACATTTCAATAAACATATTGAAGTTTGATTAATTTACAACTTCAGTTTATCTAGAGCAGCCATGAACTGAACCTGGTCCTTCATCTTCGGAAACATTCTCTCACTCATAAGTTCTGTCATTGTTGTTAGTGTAAGGCCATCACCTGCATACGTCATTGTTGTTAGTGCAAGGCCATCACCTGCAAACGTCATTGTTGTTAGTGTAAGGCCATCAACTTCATTTTCTGGAGGTTTAGTCAACATGACAGACATTTCTATTCTCAATTTAAAAAAACATAAATTTGAATTATTATCTCACTACTAAGCAATTGCTAAACTCTTCACTGGGCTTAAACACAATCTGATTAGCTGTTTGGCTTACTTGATAAGCATGAAGATGGGTGTCAAAGGTCGAGGTTGTGAGAAATTCAGCAACAATAAACCAACTTGCTCTTGCATTCACAATCTGTGTGACCTTTACAAAAAGAGGAATTCCATCCTGAAACAGTCACCAACAGAGTAGATCACAGTGTCCATATCAACCTCTGTGCAGGTCCAGAGTAGTTCACAGTGTCCATATCAACCTATGTGCAGGTCCAGAGTAGTTCAGTGTCCACCAGAGGGGAATTGCTCTAAGATTACAGGGGAAGCTCAGCCTCCTAAAATATCACGGAAAATCTCATCAAATACCACTATTGCATTAGCTTCTAGCCTACTATTCCAACTAGAACATGCTGAAAACATGTTCATCTTCATGGCTAGTTTGTTCAGCGATAAGGTTTTGCCGGTCATTAATCGTGATTTCGCACCCGTAATACATTGCTGTGACGACAAAATCCATCAAAAAACCATGCAAAAAACCCACAGACGCTCGGCTTTACTGGACTTTCAATGGCACTACAGAGTGGGCTGATCTCAGTGCAGAAAAGCTACACGTTTATTGGACAAGCGCCACAAAATCGTCATTTCCAGGGAAGCCTGGCGTCTCTGGGAGTGAATGGGACAGTGGGATGACCCGGACGCCAACCTTCTGTATGATGATTGGAGGAACCGTCATAGAGGCTGGACTCTTTTTGATTGACAGCATATTATGTCGCGATCCGACAGGAAGTGGTTCAAGTTCTAGGGATGCGTTAACGTTAGTGTTGGCAGGTGAAGTTGAGAGGCAAGGCAAGTTGCAGCTCAAATTCTCATAATTTGGGAGCAATACAGTCGGTTTCTATTTGTCTTTGTAAATAGCATACTGTAAATAAAACCGTAATGTGGAGTTACAGAGTTTGTGACTTTTGTTTCAGTTGTGTATTTAGGCTAAGTTAGGTAGTGCGCTATATAACAGTGTAGGTAGGCTACGTTATGCCATGTCAACTCTAGAACTGTTTGCCTATTCTGGGTTTTGAACAATATAGCACCTTAATAATATTAATTTAATAATTGACCATTTTTATCAGAGCTTCCCCTGTTCCAAAGAGCAGCAATCGCCACCTCTGTGCAGGTCCAGAGTAGTTCAGTGTCCATATCAACCTCTGTGCAGGTCCAGAGTAGTTCAAACCCCCCAAACATACACATCAATAGCACAAACAAAATATATGTCAATTTAAAATACTAATAGGCTACATATAGGCTACATTTGGAGAAAGGAACTATGGATAGTGCTAATGCAATACAACAAGCCAATCAACCACAAACCAGGCACTTTCAATAAATGTGTAAGGAACTAGATATTGAAGTGCAGTATAAAACAGCTTTGTGGGTGGATGGAAATTTCAAGGACATATCTGGGTATTATAGCACTCCAATAGTTAAAAAAGCCCAGATAGGGTGGCCATAACGCTCGAATTTAGGCCCAGGACATATGGATTTTAAAAGCCCTGTCAGGGTTCCAGCGGATCCTCAAAAGTCGGACGCCATTTGTCCTCCTTTTTAAAGTTGGGGATGTCTTGAATTTTTTGGGCATCTAGAATCTTTGCTCAGACGCAGCATCGTGGTTGCACAAATTATGGGTGTGGTTAGACTGCTGGTCAAATTATGCAAATATACCTGTGCTTCTGTCACTGTCCTGATAATTTTGGTGGTCAAATTATGGCTGGTCAAATTATGTAGCTTTGCTGCGCAATTATGAAGGAACCACGGAGCACCAAAAAGATGAACAATGTGTGGATGCACTTTGACCAGGAGAGCAAAACTCTAAAGGCTAAATGCAAGTACTGCAAAAACCTGGTTTCAAATCATGGAGGATCCACATCCAACATGAGAAGGCACATTCCAGTTGCTGCTACTGGAAGAGACTGGAATCCATGCATTTCCACTGAATTATTTTTGGAATCTGATCCCTTATCATACCTGTTCATTCTTACTCGTTGCTCGTTGCTTTCGACTTATCGTGACTAAATTCAAGATGGCTGCAAATGCTAAACTTCGTTGAAGATACTGTCTGTATAAATCGTCTTGTAAGTAAACTACCAGTGCTTTTCAAAGTTCTCAATGTCTCGTTTTAAATGTCAGGGCCCTCGGAAGTCTACCAATGAAGTGTGGAGATACATTGAGCCTCGTAAAATGGGTGTAAAACAGTGATTTATTTGCATGGCTAGCCCGATGCGAAGCACCACTATTAAAAAAGCTGTTGGTAGCATCGGCTAACTAGCCAGATTTTTGGAGTGCAGGGGACAAGCCGAGATGGGCTATGAGACATACGTTCACACTCGGTATCATGTTTCAATACACTTTAGGTCAATATCATACCGGAATTCTCCTTTAAAGTTACAGTTTATTTCAGCAACTTCTTTGAAGTAGAGGTGCTTTGCCTTGTATCGCATGCACCAATGTGCTCTTGGTGGACCAAACTCCTGAATCAGGCAAGAAGCACTTTGGAGTGATCTTATTAGGATACAACCTCCTGAAATGTACCTTTGGAGTGATCTTATTAGGATACAACCTCCTGAAATGTACCTTTGGAGTGATCTTATTAGGATACAACCTCCTGAAATCAGTCAAAAAGGAGGAAATTAAAAAAGTCCAAATAACTAGATAGATAAATAGTTTATTGATCCCCAAGGGGAAATTCAACTGATTCAACTAGCACTTATTTATAGTAGGTGCCAAGATTATTTCTCCAATTTCCCTATATAGTCGGGAGTCAAAGTCTCAAAAGCTGAAGACAATAGGCTGAACCTGACGTCGTCGTCTACTTTTTATTTGTGTTTTTTCTGTTAACTTTGACCCTTGAACCTGACGTCGTCGTCTACTTTTTATTTGTGTTTTTTCTGTTAACTTTGACCCTAAGGACCAATTGGAGGGTCTGCTCTGCTGGAAATATCACAAAAGAAATTGTCCATTTTAGTGTATGCACCCTATCTTTTTATCAGAAAAATGTAAAAAATGTATTTTTCCCTCAACTCCTCAGTGGGTTGGGTAGGCTATCAATAAATGCATTCCAGATGCACAGAACACATGTACTGACACCATCCACTGAACAAATAACTCTTAAAACACATTTCTACATGATTTTGCATCAATTTAATGCAAAAAATAGGCATTTTCTCACTTTTATCCAATATTTTCATCTTTACTTCATTGGAAATCAATTATTCCCCCAAGTTATGACATCAGTCAATATTCCATTCTTTTCACCAAACAGTATACTCATTCCACAGAAAAAATTATAAAATCCAAAAATCAATGGCTCTGTGATGATTTCACTACTAGTTAGCGATCAACAGGCTCAGAACCTCCATAGAATTTTAGGCTACTCTCAAAATTCCGAAAGACATCATGGCTTTTTATTAAATGTCAACATAACCCTGTTCTCCCAAAGGAAATGTGTCACACAAGAAATATAATACAGCAAAATGACTTTCATTATTTTATTGCCTCGGATGACAACTATTACAACTTTAATGGGACAAAATAATTTAGCATAACCTAATTAATTAGGTGCAGGTCCCTGTTAGGTGGGATGATCAGGAGGGTGGCACATTGCAGATACCGGGACAGACCTTCACCCTCACCACCTGAGGAGACAGCAAACAAGACGGGCAGGGTGGGTGAAAAGCTGAACCCCCTCTATCTCTCTCTCACACACACACACACACGCGCGGCATACTTACGTGTCCCTGTCTTCAAGCGCAATTTCAATCCTTGAACATCTGTTGGGGTCCCGGGTACAGAGACATGCAATCTCACACTTCTCATTGGCTCTTGCACAGGAGCATCCCCGGGCACAGATGCTTTTCTTGCAGCGGCAGTATTTGCTGTGTTTGAGTTCAGAAGGTTTTGCCTCTTTCAGCATCATGGTTGCCACCAATTTGCCTTTGACAAGTTTTCTCCCAAAATCAGTGGCAGCTGGGTAGGTTGGCTGAACCATGTGTGCCCGCTTACACACAGCCAACTGATGCAAGGCTCGGCGAAGGTGTAATAGGAAGGCATCTTCAGTTGGTGGAAGGCAACGCATGTCTCCTTTGATGCTCACAAAGAGATGGGCTCGCAGTGCATCTAGAGTACCACCAAAGTCACTCCTGTCATAGAGTGACACCATGTATCGCCGTGCTGCTGTTATAACCTCTTCCTGAACATACAGGCTTTCCTCAGGGTCACCGTACCTGGACAGTGGCAGAATGTCTGTCAGGTGTTTAATAGCAGTTGTGTAGGCCCGCCTTATCACTCTTCTGTACAGATAGCTCACTGTGTCACATCCGGTAAGTATGTAGGTGCTAAGGAGAAAGGATGTAAGATCTGAAGCTGCAACATCATACTTCCCCGCCAGAGCTTCTGTGAACATGCATGAACAGGTAGATAGACATCCACCGTCTTCACCCACATTCCATGTGTGTAGTACATGCACATCATGATCACATCTGTGTCTGTCACAACCACTACAGCCACTTTGTGGTGCAGAATTTGTACTGAGTATGCAATGTGAGCAAACATCCTGGTATCTGCCTCCTCCGTATACCTGAATGGAAAGGCTTCATTCCCAATCCACTGAATAAAGCTAATAATCAGTTGAACTACATGGGGGAAGCATGGGCAGCTCAGAACAAGTCACTTCCTGCAGGATGCACACTTATTCTTGGTGGAATCTTTTGTGATCCTGGTTGCACTGTCCTTTTGTCAGCGGATGAGCTTCCAGAACTTTCCTGTGAGAAACATGCGTACACATTGCATTCTCAGTGAGTATGGTACAGGTATGAGAGAGCAGTGAGTATGGTACGGGTATGAGATTGCAGTATGCTCACACACCACACACACAAACACACACACACAAACAGTGAGAGGAAGAGAGAGTAGCTGTCGAATGACAAAATGAGAAAAAGCCCAAACAGCTTTCATTAAAACTGACTGAAATGCTGTAGTCGTAGAATATCTGAGTGACAAATGAGGAGTGAGGCCCTCGGATGCCTGTAGCTCTCCTGAAGAATGTGCTAATTCTGTTGATGCATATCTCATATCCATTCAAATGAGAAAAGGAACATACCCACAGTGAGTTATGTCTGTTATGTCAGGCAGGCATTGAATGTCTACGCATCTAGGCAATCGACTGGGGGTGGAGGAGGGGTCTTAAACAATCACTCACACACACACACACTCACTCACTCACTCATACACACACACACCAGTCATAATCACTTCAGACCCCAATGCCAGCCTCACCACATCACTGTGAACTGTCAATCAACATGCCTCCACAGTTAAATAATTTTTCTCAGTCTAAAAACATAGTGTCATTATTTCATATGGTGGTGCAACTTGCAAAACACTTAGAACGCTACATCATTAGTTGTTTGTTGTTTGAAAGTATTTCTGCTGTCCATAAGATACCAGTCAAGCACTACATTTGACTGTATAACACACTAAATGAGCGCATGTTTATCCTCCAATGTTCCATAGCACAATAAATAACAAATTGAAAAGTCCATGTGCTTCTCGTTGAAGTAAACATTATTACACAACGGATGGAGCAGTAGCCTGCTGTACCGCTCGCTGCCTGTGTGCTGTAGTCTGTGGTTCAGGTTGCCACCACTAGAGGGCTCTCATCTCTAGACATTCCTCATAGATATCTGGTTGTATTTTCTCATAGATATCTGTCTCATTTCTCACAGATTTCTGGTTGTATTTTCAGTATAACCTATGTACTGAAAATAGTAAAATAAAAAAACTATGAACAGTGCAATATTGAATTTATCAAGAGTGGTCTATCAGCCAACAGCCAGACAGATACCCTGTCTATGCTAAATTACTGAAGCTAAGCAGTTCTGGGCTTGATTAGTATGTGGATATGGGAATCTTGGAAAACTAAGATCCCATGGCACCTATCACAAAGAGTAGGGGGTTCCCTGGTGTCCTGGCTAAATACACAGGCCCCCTAATCATCCCCCAGTGTGATTGGCTCATTCAACCTGGCCCCCTAATCATCCCCCAGTGTGATTGGCTCATGCATTCATTTATTCCCTCACTCTCAACCTAAAGTGGGTGGAGGGCAATCTGGTGCATTAGGGCTGGTTGGAGGTTAGGGTTAACCCTAATGTGGCCGCTAAATGAATAAATGTATTAATGCGGACTGACATAGTTCAGGCTCAGAACCAACAAGATCTGGTTTAGACTTTAGAGGGTTTAGATCTGGTTTAGACTTGTGGGTTTTCTCCTTGGATGTTGTCACTCTTGAATGATGACAGTCAGGCGGCTGAGCACAACATATAAAATGTGTAGGTCCAACCTTTGCAGGGCCCGCCACACACTTTCATCCGGCCTGTCGAGCATTTTATTAGGTTATCATAGGCTGCTCGCTATTTTTTTCCTGTGATAGACAGGATAGACGTTGTGGTTAGCTTTACTGCAAACTGCTTTTCACTCTAGAACATTTACAATGTCAAAACAGCATGTTACATAAGGATGATACTTTTTGATTGCTTCTCCATTTAATTGGTAACACACCGAGCACGCACGAGAGGGAGAGAGAGTGACAGGTTTCATCTGGTTTGTCATTATTGATCATTGATATCTCCTTTTTATATGAACCGTTTAATCATGAAGGGAACAGTCGTTTCCAATAGTTCCCAGTTATAAACTGTGAACCACGCTCGCAATAGGCTATATTTCAATGGAGCAGGCAAAAGATCATTATGAGAACTGTGGACACAGAACTCCCAGTGTGTGTGTGTGTGGGGGGATAGACAGTAGATAATGTTGTAATGAGGTGTTTAACCAGCAGAGGGCAGCCTGACACCATGTAATGTCCTCTTGTTCCTTTTTCTCTTCCTCTGACAGCTGAGAGTAGTGGACCCTGAATGTCAGTGCAACACAAATGCCATTGATTCAGTTTGTTGTATGGCAAACACATGCTCCTTGAGTTACAGCACTGCCATTGGTATATTATTATTATACACTTTTGTTAACGTTGTTTACAACACATTGTGCATATTACATGCATTTGATTTGTATGCGTCCATGCTGTTTAGACCATATGTGACCTGCTGCATGCACACGTTTCACAGTGTTTCCTGACGCCTAGTGAGAGCACATAATTTAAATGTGCATGCCTGTTCTGTATGTCAGCCTATTCAGGTCACAGGTGAGGTGACTAAGAGCACATCATTTAAATGTGCATGTCTGTGCTGCATGTCAGCCTATTCAGGTAACAGGTGAGGTGACTAAGAGGTAAATCAGTGGACAGCACAAGCATCATGCAACCCATACCACATGTCTGCAGCTCTCTCATGCCATCTGGTGGCCAGTTGCAGATGAAAAGGAAGTGACCGAAACAACATTCCAGGACAGGTGTGTGCGTCTTTATGCCATGCAGGAGGCCGACTTCAGACGTCCTATAGATCACGCAGACAGGTGAGTGAGTGTTCTACCAAAGATCCTTGATTACTAGAGCAGCGTAATTCGTTACAATGGGAGCAAAACGGGACAGTTCCGGTCTGCATAAGTAGGAGTGTCCCCTTACGTCACTAAATTAACTTCCTCTTTAGCAATAAGAGCAGATAAACATAATTGTGTTTACAGTATTACAGTAAACACATATTAGTAATAGACTAACTGCAATAAAAACACAAATATTAGTAATAGACTAGTGTAACTGCATGTAGGAGAATAACAACCATAAACAAAACAAACCACAAAGAGTAGGGTTGGGTATCATTTGGGTTTTATCTGATGCCGGTGCTAAATCGATACTTTTAAAACGGTGCTGGTGCCTGAACCAGTACTTTGTTTTTAAAATGTTTTAAATTAAAATGGTCTAAAGCATAAATTGCTTTTTTTTTATTGATAAGACAAATTTGAACATGAAATTTAACTGTCATTTTCAATTTACTATCAATATATCATTGCTCCTATGAATAATACATTTAAATGTTAAAACAGCTTGCCATGCATGCACACACAATGGTAAGCTCTGCTTTCAAGTTTACCCAGTGTAGGCGGTTCTCCATAAGGTATGTTAAAACCGCTTGCCATAAAACTGCCAGGTCATGGACAACGGCATTTGCAAGCAAGCTAATCTAACAGGGACTCTACTTTCCAGTTAATTCAGTGTGTTTCCAAATGCTTCAAGAAATTTCATGTCTTAACCCATAACACGCAGTAGTTTTGAACATGTTAGGCTACATGTTGGCTATGCGCTAACACCAGTCAGCTGAGTTTAATTAGCGATAAAGTACGGAGATGAATTCGTAGCCTCTTTGACAGCTCGGTGACATCAGGTATGTAACCTACATATTTATGTTTTTGCTAGCTAACTTTTAACATAATCTTCATATTCATTGTGATGCTATATGGGCCTCGTGCATATGAAATATTAATATCATGCCATAACACACCGTGAAATAAAGTTTTCACCTTACAACTTTGCTGATTACATTTCAAATAAATGTCAGTTAGCGCATTAGCAAGGATATTGTGTAATGTATAGGCTAGCCTACTGTTGATGTTGTTTCATAGCCTTTTGCTTGTGTGTAGTTAGGCCCACTGCTAGATTTTGACAGGAGCTCGCAATATCGCCAAGTAAGCTACTTTGGGCTCACGCAAGCTGTCAAACACTGTCCACTCATGTGGTGCACCCCTCTGGTTTATACATCCAGTGTTTATCATATGTTAGCTAACTGTATCTGGGTGTGTTGCTGTTAGAGATGGCGCATGACATGCAGTGATGCCTCGCATAAATTTTTTTTATTTTAAAAACGCTATTTAAGCACCGAAATCCACGTTGTTATTCGATGCAGTTACTACCGTTTGCGTTGGCACAGGTGCCATATTAGAACCGTGTTTCGGTGCCCAACCCTAGTTAAGAGTTAGATGTAATAACAGACATCCCAAGTCTCCCGGAAGTTCCGGGAGTCTCCCGCATATTGATAGCGGCTCCCTGACACTTGCAAATTAGGCAAAATCTCCCGGAATCTATAGTGAGCGATCAAGAGCGCGCATGCGAGATCGTGTGTGCATTTGAGTGTAGTGCGCACACGACGAGAGAGAGGGGTGGTGCGTGTCTGCCTGAGCGCATCCAAGACAGAGAACATCCCGATTGGCCTGTTTCGCTAAATCAACCAATCAGTTTTCAGTGTAGGCGGGCTTTTATCTCTTTTCTCCCGAACTTAATTAATCAGTTCAGTGTATAGGAACAGGAGCGTCATGGCAGAGTCAGTGCCTCAAAAAAAGGAAAATGTAAGACCCATTTCAAAGGGTAGGCTATTGTCTCATAAGAGTAACAAATAATGATATGCCTAGTCTTGCACGCTGCACTGTTTGTAACAGTGACATTAGCAATGCCCATGCAATTGTAAAAGACATGTTGAGGTGAGTTTAACAGGTGTCAATTCATGTGCATATTATTCAGGCCTATACTAGATGGCTATAGTTGCCAAGGCTACATGAAAAGACCAAACTACCAAAATCTACATATTTTATTTTCACAATTTCTATCTAGACCTTCCTTATTTGGTGTACTGACTAGACATTATTGAACATATCTGTATTTAAATAGGCTAACGTTTTTGTTTGTTTGTTTGTTTGTTTGTTTTTTGGGGGCTTTGTGATACCTCCCTGAAATGACTTTTTGCAGGTTGGGATGTCTGTAATAATACTAAAATACTGTAAAAGTTAATGAGTAAGATATAATAATACTAATACAATGAAAATACTTCCATAGTTCCAGTGTTCCAAAAACTGCTGTTATCTAATTTATTTATTAAGGTATTTATTGATTGCATTTATTTAATTGAATATGTATTAAATAACACAGTATATTGTAAAAACTCTTTAAACACATTTCAATTAAAATTATTGTCTCTGGCACCAGCTTGACTAGTAATCCTCCCCACTAAAGTGTTCGTGTGCGTTGCATGGTGCTCCAAAGCGACTGTCCTCTCTGTCTGTTCCAAATAGATTTATAAATATCTGTTGCTGGGTGATGACACTCCAGGCCACGCCCCTCTCCTCCACCTTGTCCCCCCTCTGTGGTTGGAGAATAGAGTTGACCTCCTACTGGTCAGGGTTCGAACCGGCAATGCTCCGGTTACAAGTCTGAAGCGCTAACCAGTAGGCCACGGCTTGTGTGTGTGTGTGTGTGATATTAAGGTAAATGAAGGATGTGTCTGAGTTGAGGTCTACTCCTATGTGTCATTCCCACACACCAGTGTAACAAATGGGGCAACAGGTGGCCACACAGGCACACACACACACACACACAGGCACACACACACACAGGTACACACACACAGGTACACACACTCACAGGCACACTCATAGGCACACACACACACAGGTACACACACACACACACAGGCACACACACACACAGGTACACACACATCATTAAGGTGAAACAAGCTCACAGGAAAAATAGCAGCCCCAGATGTAGGACACAGACAGCTCAGTTTAACAGAGAGAAACGAGGAAATCATATTGCTGTTGAAAAAACAACACACGTGTAAGTCAGTTGTATATGGTGTACATGACGGTCAATTAGCAGTTAGGAGTTAGTTAGGCAGTTGTATATGGTGTACATGACGGTCAATTAGCAGTTAGGAGTTAGTTAGGCAGTTGTATATGGTGTACATGTAGGTCAATTAGCAGTTAGCTACCTGCAAAACCTCACAGGAGTTTGTCTTCCTGTTTTATGACTATCTTTGGTAAAACGTGCATAGATATTACAGGAAATATGGATACTATATTACATTACATTACATTACATTTGGCTGACGCTTTTTAGCCAAAGCGACTATATATGGATTTAACACTGGATACAGGTGAGACTATAACTGGCCAGTCAATGTCCGTGTGCTGCTTGGCAGTGATAAAGACTCACATTTTCAGTGTAATTTAAGGTGAATGTCTATTTTTGACCATTTCAAGCCTTGGTTTGACGTGTAGGAATCAGTCCACTGACGTGTCCAGGATCCTCCCTCTGTGCTCTGAGTCTTTCTCTTACCACTGTCCCTTTCAGTGCATGAACTTCTTCATCAGTTGTCTTATTTGAACCCCAGAGGGTGGATTTGGCAGGTACAACCTGAAGTCATAAAAACCTCACAGTCGTAAGATTTTACCCAAAAACGTTCACCCAGCTTCAGCCACTCTGCTGCACCCGTGAGTTGCTGGATGAACTTCTGAACTGAGTTTAGGATTCACCTGTTCTGAACTGCTCTGGCAGAAATCATTCCCAGCTGTCCTGTCTTAGAGCATTACAGAGGGATGTGATTTAATGGCATTTCCATCACAGGAGGCTCACTATATCATCCAGAATGATTGGACATGTTTTGGGAAAATGCTTCAGCTCCAAGAAGATGGAAAGATGGAAAGATGGACGCTAGCACAGCTAGCACGTTTGTATTTGTTGTGTTCCACATCATCTGGCTAAATGCAGAGAGAGATGTCAATCTGTGATGTGTGTGTGTGTGATGAGTGTGAAATCTTGGAGGAAGAAAAATCCATGTGCTCTGGTCATATTCGTTGTCGTCTCCTCTGCTTTGTTTTCTATGCGCTCTGGAAAATAGCGCTGAGTGTCTCTGCATAACTTCACAGCCACAGACACACTCACAGGCACACTCACAGACACACTGTCCAAAGTGGACCAGGTCCAGTTCAGGCAAATACACTTAACTTTGGCCGTAATCAAAGCTCCAGTCTTTGTACGTGTCATAGCTCCAGTCTTTGGCCGTAATGAAAGCTCCAGTCTTTGGACGTGTCATAGCACTCCCCTAACACGCTCAAAATAACCCCCTAGGATTAGCCAGCGCAGAGTTACTACTAGGCAATTGGGAAAATAAACAGACTCATTTCTCTCCCTCTCCCTCAGTCTCAGGAGGAGTGGTGAGGTCAGTGCCAGCCGTGATGAAGGTCAACTGTTAAAGCGTTACGCAACAAGCACTGACCTTCACTGTTCCTCAGGGGTGGCTTACAGCTGCGTGGACCGAAGCCGAGCGGGTGGACCACCACTTCAGAGCCGTGGAGCCCGGTTACGAGAGCTCTGGAAACGAAAGACACTGATTAGGGATCAGCGTCCTCTCAAGATTTGTTTTGTTTAGGTAAACATAAACACTGGACACATATTTTATATATTATCTTCCCGTCCGCCAGCACACCATCAGGCTGTGGTCTCAAAATAGCTTTGTTTTTGGACCTTTATCTTTGGAAACAACTAGAATGGGAATCAAGGTCATCTGTGGTGTGAATCAAGGTCATCTGTGGTGTGATGTCGGAGAGTGTCCTCCTGTGTCCGACCAGCGCTTAGCTCAGCACCATCAGACTATTTTGGACTGCTTTCTCTCTCTGCTGGGGATATTGCCTTTGAAGACCTCAGCCTTGCACAAGAGTTTGGGCTCAAAAACGTTCCCATAATCCTAGAAAACACGGATCCTCTGCTGCCCAGTTCACAAGTCACGTGACGATCTGCTCCTTTTCAACATCTGGCAGTCCGATAAGTTTGAGCCTTTCTGTAAATACAGTCACGAGGAGACAGGCCAAGTAAACAACCCACACTAAAATAGCTCTCATGGAAAATAAAATGAACCCATTTGGTGTTGTAATGTTAACACTTAGCATTCCTTACTGTCGAGGTGGGAAGTAATGAAGTACTAATATTGTATTACTGTATAGTAGTATTTTCAGGTATCTGTACTTGACGTGAGTATTAACTTTTATGACAACTTTTTACTTTTAGTCCCCTACACTTTACCATAAATATCTATGTTTCACTTTGTACATTTCCAAGATAAGCTTGGTATGAGGGGAGTTTTGATTTTTCATTTAACATTGTGTGCTAAATGGATGGGACAAAAATATTGGCACACAAAGGAGGTTTGTTGCAACATATGCAGCGTTGCCTAACAACGTGAGGCACCAAAACAATGGTGTGTGTGTGTGTGTGTGTGTGCGTGCCCACTAGCATGTGTGTGTGTTGTGGAGCATGCCCACTAGTGTGTGTGAGCGTGCCCACTAGCGCGTGTGTGTGTGAGCGTGCCCACTAGCATGTGTGTGTGTGTGAGCATGCCTACTAGCGTGTGTGTGTGAGCTTGCCCACTAGCGGGTGTGTGTGTGTGTGTGTGGCGTGCCCACTAGCGTGTGTGTGTGTGTGAGCGTGCCCACTAGCGGGTACCTGGCACCACAGCACATCAGTGTGAGGCCGGCTGGCAAGGCGGACTGTGTGTTACGTTTTTACTGACACAGAAGTGGATGTGGTCGGCATGTTTATAGAGTTCTGGACTTCTGTCTGTCCGCAGCCCGCTCACTGCCTCCCCCAGGCGTGCACACACACACACACACACACACACACTAGGACACAGACAGAGGGAGGTGATTGTGTCTACTGTGTGTGTGTGTCTGTGTGTGTGTTTTGTGTGTCAAGTTCTTTATTTAGGCTTCGGTAAGAAATGTACGTTAGGCCAGTCCAGAAGTGGTTAAGGGCGTAGGACCACAGCTGTGGCTGAAGAAGGAACTCAATTAAGCCGCCGGATGGATGACTTCTCTTTCTAAATTTAAATCCTGAACAGGATGGATGACTAGTGTGTGTCACTATAATGGGGATGCATTGAGCATTGAGTCTGCTGAGATCTCTCGCTGTCTCATGTGTGTAGGTGTCCTCAGGAGCACCAGGTCACCTAGACGAGCACAGAGCCTTTATGGCATACTCAGGAGCGTCAGGTCACCTAGACGAGCACAGAGCCCATATGGCATACTCAGGAGCGTCACTCAGGAGCACCAGGTCACCTAGACGAGCACAGAGCCCATATGGCATACTCAGGAGAAACCAGGTCACTTATCACGAGCACACAGAGCCCATATGGCACACTCAGGAGGCGTCACTCAGGAGCACCAGGTCACCTAGACGAGCACAGAGCCCATATGGCACACTCAGGAGAGCCAGGTCACTTATACGAGCACAGAGCCCATATGGCACACTCAGGAGCGTCACTCAGGAGAGCCAGGTCACCTAGACGAGCACAGAGCCCATATGGCATACTCAGGAGAGCCAGGTCACTTATACGAGCACAGAGCCCATATGGCACACTCAGGAGCGTCCTCCAGGGCGTCAGGTCACCTAGGCGAGCACAGAGCCCATATGGCATACTCAGGAGAGCCAGGTCCTTATCATAAGGCACAGGCCCATATGGCACACTCAGGGCGTCACTCAGGAGAGCCAGGTCACCTAGACGAGCACAGAGCCCATATGGCATACTCAGGAGAGCCAGGTCACTTATACGAGCACAGAGCCCATATGGCACACTCAGGAGCGTCACTCAGGAGCGTCAGGTCACCTAGACGAGCACAGAGCCCATATGGCACCTCAGGAGAGCCAGGTCACTTATCTGAGCACAGAGCCCATATGGCACACTCAGGAGCGTCACTCAGGAGAGCCAGGTCACCTAGACGAGCACAGAGCCCATATGGCACACTCAGGAGCGTCAGGTCACCTAGACGAGCACAGAGCCCATATGGCACACTCAGGAGGCGTCAGGTCACCTAGGCAGAGCACAGAGCCCATATGGCATACTCTCAGGAGCCAGGTCCTTATCACGAGCACAGAGCCCATATGGCACACTCAGGCGTCACTCAGGAGAGCCAGGTCACCTAGACGAGCACAGAGCCCATATGGCATACTCAGGAGAGCCAGGTCACTTATACGAGCACAGAGCCCATATGGCACACTCAGGAGCGTCACTCAGGAGCGTCAGGTCACCTAGACGAGCACAGAGCCCATATGGCACACTCAGGAGAGCCAGGTCACTTATACGAGCACAGTCTTGTTCTGTAAATCTGCTCTGCAAATCATATAGTTCTAAAGGAATAAGGCATTATCAGCTGAAGATGATGAAGATGATAGGCATCATCAGCTGACTGAATTGTCATCTCTTTCCACATTACCTCTGAGACGACAAGAAGGTCACTTACATATATTCTTGACAGTGAAATTATAAAAAAAATGAAGCCTGTTAACTGTGAATGAGGGGAATCTGGAGAGTGTTATGTGGTTTCTTTCTACAATAGTTGTCATTTCAGGGGCTTTTTCTGTGAACATGAAGTTCCCTTAGGAATTTCCAAATATGGCAATGTTGTATTTAAAAGGGCTACTTCCTGTTTTAGGCCTCTTGTTTTGTCTGCTTCACAGATCTAAGATCTGTTTATAGGGCCCAAGAGTTAAACAGTATACCACAGATTTGCAGAGGTGACATCATCCTTGTGTTGGGTGTGTGTGTGTGTGTATATGAGAGACGAAGAGTGTGCGTGGGCAGTCTTGGGTGTGTGTGTGTATGTATGAGAGGCAGAAGAGTGTCGGGGCAGTCTTGGGTGTGTGTGTGTATGTATGAGAGACGAAGAGTGTGCGTGGGCAGTCTTGGGTGTGTGTGTGTATGTATGAGAGACGAAGAGTGTGCGTGGGCAGTCTTGGGTGTGTGTGTGTATGTATGAGAGACAAAGAGTGTGCGTGGGCAGTCTTGGGTGTGTGTGTGTGTGTATGAGAGAAAGTGCGTAAAGTATGAGAGACGAAGTGTGCGTGGGCAGTGTGTGTGTGTATATGAGAGCGAAGAGAAAGTGGGGCAGTCTTGGGTGTGTGTGTGTATGTATGAGAGACGAAGAGTGTGCGTGGGCAGTCTTGGGAGGAGGCAGAAGAAGTAGACACAAACGTTTCTTAATTTAGCTTCAAAGTCAAAGTCATGTCTCACTCAGTTGTAGGTTCACCATAGTGTGGAGGAGGAGTGTGTGTGTCTGTGTGAGTGTCGAGTCAACCACATGAAGAAATCGCTCCACAGCTTTCTCCAGTGAAGTCACCACAGGCCCTTCCAGTGACATCAGTCTGGAATCAGGAAAACTCATTGTCTGTGAATTTTACAAGTTAGCGCAAGTCCTCTCCTTGCAGTATTAATTCCAATATGCCTCTGAGCCACCCCCATAACCCCCACACACACACACACACACACACAAAAATAATAATAATAATAATAATAATAATAATAATAATAATAATAATAATAAAACGTCTCCTGAGAGGTTAGTGTCTCCATGTTAACGAGGACACAATATCATAACACAGACGGACCAGTCATGCTTATGATGAGCAGCAGCTACTGAAAAAGCCCAAATCTGGCACACACACACACACACACACACACACACACACACACACAGACATACACACACACAAACCCACTCTTGTCTCACACACATCAAACCTGGCACAGGCTTTGGCTTTGTCTTCATGTTCCTCATTCATCAGCCGTCTGCCCCAAATAACTCCTGATCTGCACTCCTGATATAAAGTCTGATTCACCAGCAGCAGGCGTGTGTGTGTGTGTGTCTCATCGCTGGGATCAGGATCTCCGCTGTCAGAGAGGAGCTGGAGATATTTCACTGAAATCGGGATTCTGAGGAGAAGAGACCAACCACTAGCGCACACACACGCATACACACACACACACACACATACATACTAGGCACCACACTGGGGAGTAGGAGGAGATTTTGTTATTCTCTCTCTCTCTCTCTATATATATATATATATATATATATATAAATATAAATATTTAACCTTTAGATTGAATCTTGTGGTGGTTGATGAAAAAGACACTGCCCAGGTACTGAAGTGATCTTCAGAACTAGTTTTGATCTGACACCACTGATGCAGCCCTTATCCAGGCCATAGCCAGGCAGAACCATTCCACACACTCACACACACAGCTGCTGCCGGGAACTGAGAACATCCTAAATCTCCCGTACCTGTCATTGCAGAGCATCTTGAGAACAATAGCGGCAGAACTCCAAGCCTCCCGATGCAGAAATAGACCTTTGAAATACATATTTCACCCAGAGACAAGGGGTAGGGAAAAAACACCGCAAAAATAAAACCTGATGATTAATGTTCCCAGACACATGGAGAACTCATCAAACAGGATCACAGATGTCTACATGGAACCTTTTCCTTCTTACATGCACAAACTTTACCGAACGTTCACCCAAAGTTCCACACTTACAGTGAAAAACCAGTCAGTTCAACGCTTACAGTGAAAGACCATATTTAGCCTCCCACTAGATCTGTTTGACTGTAACTTTAATTCACTTGATAAGTCAAATACCTTTATGATTCAGTGATACAGCCCTGGGAGAAAACCAGCATGACAAACTCATGTCATATGGTTAAACTGTATATGGGGACTCATTTGTCAGACATAAGTTAAAAATGTTAAACATGGCCAAACCAAGAATGTCAATTAAAGAGATGAACCATGTTAAAGCTGCAGTTGGCAAGTCTGACATATTTAGGGGACTTAGCCAAAATGTTGAATGTTTACAACTCTCATGCCCCTCCCCCACTACCACCGAGCACCCTCTCATCAAGTTTGTGCTCGTCAGTGCGCACCAGACTGATTGACAGTCAGATCTCACATAGCCCTGCTCTGATTGGACCAGAAGAACTGGGAGCTGTGGATTTTTGCAAAACAGGCTCCAGGTGGAGGTAGAAGTGCGGGTTTTTTCTAAAACCGGCTGATTTATGTTGTTCTGTCGGAGCATAGTGTCGGTTTCAGTGAATATGATTTAAAAAAATCTTCTACCAACTGCAGCTTTAATGTTGAACCAAAACCATAATAATATACTAAAGTGATGTAAAGTGAAGAATGAGCCAGGTATAAGTCAGATTGATCTCAGTGTGTGCTAAAATGTGCCAGGTATAAGTCAGATTGACCTCAGTGTGTGCTAAAATGTGCCAGGTATAAGTCAGATTGATCTCAGTGTGTTTTCCAGGTATAAGTCAGATTGATCTCAGTGTATTTTCCAGGTATAAGTCAGATTGATCTCAGTGTGTTTTCCAGGTATAAGCAGAGATTTTCTAATGAGGAGACACCGCACTCAAAAAATCCTCCATAGAAATGCATGGGGCTAGTTTGTAACCGTTACTACACCTATCACACCCCTTCCTCGGCAAAACGTCAACATGTGAATACATTGAGCCAATCATATGGTGTATTGTGAAGACATTGTGCCAATCATGTGTTGTGATCTTGCCGCTGGAGCAAGATTGGTGTCTGCCGAGATGGATGCCCGGTGAGCCCAAAAAGCGCTGCCATATGGCCGCCGAGTGGAGGGACTTGCCTTAAAGGACTTTGATTTAAGTCAGATTGATCTCAGTGTTGCAATTTTCCCTGCATGGCTGCTAGCTCACCATTGGTCTCAATCAGAACAGAACCGTCACCATGACCTAAAATGTACCACATTGTTTGAATCGGACTAAAATATTACACTGACAACCAATGAATTAATGAAATGTTTACAATATCTACATTTGAGCTCTGCACAGTTGGCAGATGATATTGTCAGCTGTTGGCATTGTTCCCTATCATGACTGTATCTCAGAGAAGGTGGTTTGAGATGAACATCTTTCTGTGACTTCTCTTTACGGAGCATCAGCACAGCAGTCAAGTTATTGGTTTTGCCTCAGGGACACGGCTGCTGAGGCACCAGAGAGAGATCCTTGGGCTGCAGCATGACCAGAAGAGGCCAGTCAGACACACACACACACACACACACACAACGAACAGAAGGGGCCGGTCAGACACACACACACACACACACAATGAACAATGAACAGAAGGGGCCGGTCAGGATCAATGGGGAGGAAACTACTCTTTCACTGGTTTACTTTTATTGATTTGACAATCCATTCATACACACACACACACTGTATGTAGATGTTACTATCACACTGTACCCAAGCACTCACACTGCATACTATTAAACTGTACCCAGGCACACACTGCATACTATTAAACTGTACCCAGGCACTCACACTGCACGTGCTTCTTTCCTCTGGAACAGTCAAGAGGTGCAGGTTAGAGCGCACACTTCTTTCCTCTTAAACATTCTTGTGAGTTTAACAAAACTCTGTGTGTGTGTGGCTGTGCCAAAGAACTCGCAACACAGAGATGCTCTGTCATTGAAAATCCGTTCTCTCACAACATGTCATTGGGCCACGGTGAGGTCATCCCAAGTAAAGGTAATTTTGTAAAGAATAACCTGACTGTGTGTGTGTGTGTTTTCCACATTAAATACTTTCTTTTGTACAGTGTGGCCATTTGCTTAACCCTTAGAACCCAATTGACGCAAAGTGCGTCAAAAAACACACCCTTTCTTCTCTGTTACATTGTTCCAGAACTGTTCATCGCAGCGAGATGAAACCTTTATTGCATGACAGAGCAGAAGTGGGGCTTTCTAAAGAGACCACACACTTGTCTGTACGATCAAGTATGAAAATAAAAAAAACATCATGAAATTAAATCAAATTGCATCATATTTACAGTATATACTTCTCTGCGTTCACCTGCGCACCCATTACTCTCGTTTGAATTACTCGCGAACCCGTGATTGCATCGATATGGCAAGCATATCAGATGAAAGAGGGGACACAGGGCTATCCATTGGTTTATCGATCCTTCTGGCTTATAAAAACAGACAAAGTGACTGCAAAATAATAACGTCATGTACACAAACCAACGCTGCACACCCATTACTCTCGTTTGAATTACTCGCGGACCCGTGATCGGATAGATATGCCACGTGTCATGTCAGATGAAAGAGGAGACACAGAACTATCATTTGATACCAAGTACATCATTTTGGGTTATACAACAGACGAAGTGACAGCAAAATAATAACTTTATATAGCTGGACTTACCCCACGTTTTCGTTTTTGTCTGTTTTTGTGGCAAAACATGTTTATAATCCAACACTATCGTGTGTTTCTCTATGGCAAAGCATGTTCATAATCAGGTTTTGAGTTCCTAGCAAATGGCATCTTGGCATTGCATCCCAATTTGTTCAACAAAGAAAACACCTTTTTGCCTTTTTTTACTTTGGTCATGGCAATCCAGTAAAAGTTGAGAATCATGAGTGCATGAGCACGCCGGGCTAACTTTCAAACTTCGGGGTCAAGTCAGGTCAGATCAGTTAAGTGTCACAGATATGGAGCACAGAAGGTCATTTTTCATCACTAAATAAAAATGGCATTTATTTCCGTAAATCACACACCACATATTTCTGTAAATTGCTCAGCCCCAGAGTATCCCTCAACATGGCAATTATATTGCCCGAATCAGGACAGTCTGCCCTACACACACATGAAATGTATGTAGAGCTATGAGCTTGCTGTGGCGAGATACATGTCGAAATATAAGAATTGTCATAATACGGTTTTTATATTTTAATTCTTTAAAAATCTAAATAAAATCAGTGCTAGTACTAATACATGGAATGATGGCAGATCTGGATAGCCTAGACTCTGCTGAAAAAAAAAAACAATATATAATATGTGTGTGTGGCACTTACAATGACCAGAATAAATCCTTATGAATAAAGGTAATGAAAATGCCCTAAAAACAGCTTAGGGTTCTAAGGGTTAACAGAACATCAATTCGGCTGTGCTCCTGGCAAACAGAGATTTGTTAAAACAACATGTCCATCAAATCCACAGGGTAGCGATGAACAGAATATTTGACTATTATGGACATAAAGGAGGAAGGGAGAGAGAGAACAGAAGAGGGAGGGAGGGAGGGAGAGAAAAACTGGGTTGAAAAGGACAGGCTATCATTCACATTATGCACACAACAGGACAGGCTATCATTTACATTATGCACACAACAGGACAGGCTATCATTTACATTATGCACACAAGAGGACAGGCTATCATTTACATTATGCACACAAAAGCAATGTCCCGAATTAAGCCACTAACTAACGTTTACCCTTCTATAAAGAAGGACAACAAAGCAATCTGTCTGGCCGCTGCCTCGGGGGCAGGAGGTGAGGAACTGATATCGATCGTCTCTCAAGTCAGGCCTTTCAGTGAGGTTATCGATATCGATCGCCTATCAAGTCGGCCTTTCAGTGAGGTTATCGATATCGATCGCCTCTCAAGTCGGCCTTTCAGGTTATGTAACACTGCTGCTTTGAGTCCCCCTCCTCTTCTGCTCAGAAAGCCCCCTCCCCCTCGCTGATGTCACCACAGAAATCTAGAACAATAGGAGGGCCGCTGGTCACACACACACACACAGACACCAGTCGCAGGTCAGAGAAGCAGGCCAGCCGCAGGAAATGAAACTGGGCTACTTTTATTGCATGCTGGTGTCTGTGTGTGTGTTTATGGGTCTGTGTGTGTGTGTGTTCATGTGTGTGTGTGTTTATGGGTCTGTGAGTGTGAGTGTGTATGTGTGTGTGTGTATGTGACCTATCCATTCTCTTCTTTTCCTCACGGCCTTCTTTATACACTACTTGTGTTCTGGAGGTGTTGCCCTGGAAACGAAGCAGAGTGCCGTTAACACATATCCTCCATGTGGGAGAGTAGAACCAGACCCAGAGGAACACCAGAACCAGAGGACCCACCAGAACCAGACCCAGAGGAACACCAGACCCAGACCCAGAGTAGGAATACCAGAACCAGAGGACCCACCAGAACCAGACCCAGAGGAACACCAGAACCAGACCCAGAGGAACACCAGACCCAGAGGACCCACCAGAACCAGACCTCAGGAACATTACCTTACCCAGAGTCTGGAATCCATAGGACCAAAACTATCACCGCATTATCTTATGGTTCTGGACCAGAGTATGCAATAGCATTAACGTCAAACATTATCTTAAGGTTCTGGATTCCATAGCAATAGCATTAACGTCAAACATTATCTTAAGGTTCTGGATTCCATAGCAATAGCATTAACGTCAAACATTATCTAAAGGTTCTGGATTCCATAGCAATAGCATTAACGTCAAACATAAAGGTTCTGGATTCCATAGCAATAGCATTAACGTCAAACATTATCTTAAGGTTCTGGATTCCATAGCAATAGCATTAATGTCAAACATTATCTTAAGGTTCTGGATTCCATAGCAATAGCATAAACGTCAAACATTATCTTAAGGTTCTGGATTGCATAGCAATAGCATTAACGTCAAACATTATCTAAAGGTTCTGAATTCCATTCCAAAAGCAGGCTACAGATGACTGTCTCAAATCTGACACCAGTCTTGCTCAGAAAGCATCATTTTTTGTGTTGTTTTTCATGTGATGGATTCCTGCTGCACACAAATTGCCCTTTTGGGAGAAAGAATAAACTGAACTGAACTGATCAGCATGTGAAAGGGAAATGCTGGATTTATGCATTACATCATTTGTTCACACAATACGTTGTTTGGATTGATATGTCAATGAAAGAGGTAGAATATTTGCATGATTCCTGCAGTAATCATTGTGTTTGGACAATGCTGTTCCTTCTTTTTATTTATTGTTATAACAGAAGAGGGATCCGTCATCAGAATAAGTGGGCCAACAGCACTGGATTAAGATGATGAGGAAAACAGAAGAGGGGTGGAAAGAGGGATGAAGAAGAGAAACAGGAGAGGAAAAGAAAGAGAGGGATGAAGTGGAGAAACAGGAGAGGAGTGGAGAGAGGGATGAAGTGGAGAAACAGGAGAGGAGTGGAAAGAAGGATGAAGTTGAGAGGAGTGGAAAGAGAGGGATGAAGTGAAGAAACAGGAGAGGAGTGGAAAGAAGGATGAAGTTGAGAGGAGTGGAAAGAGAGGGATGAAGTGAAGAAACAGGAGAGGAGTGGAGAGAGGGATGAAGTGGAGAAACAGGAGAGGAGTGGGGAGGGATGAAGTTGAGAGGAGTGGAAAGAGAGGGATGAAGTGAAGAAACAGGAGAGGAGTGGAAAGAAGGATGAAGTGGAGAAACAGGAGAGGAGGGAAAGGATGGAGGAGAGGAGGGAAAAGAGGGATGAAGGAAGAAACAGGGAGAGGAGATGAAGTTGAGAGGAGTGGAAAGAGAGGGATGAAGTGAAGAAACAGGAGAGGAGTGGAAAGAGAGGGATGAAGTTGAGAGGAGTGGAAAGAGAGGGATGAAGTGGTGACTTTTTACTCCATCAGTCAGAAGAAGGAGGAGCCCCGCACAGCTCGTCAGCCATCTTGAGTCTAGAGGGGTACTTAGATTTCTCCTCAACAACTCTGGAAATCTTTCTTCTACACCTTCAAACTCCAGACTCAAGCCAAAGACTGGGTGCTAAAGGAATGCAGCTGAAGGTGCTAATCGCCTCACAGAGAATTATAGAATTGTATTGTTAATAGTAGAATTGGGTGAATCTTCAGAATAAGATGATTGCATCTAAGAAAGCCATTGATCTAAATGTACTTTTTGTTTCCAAGCCAGGAGGGTAATTTAGAGGTTTTCTCTGCAAGTGTTTATCCTGCCTTAATAGGGCCCTGAGCCTGTGAGTGCACTCCCTCTGAAAGGGCCAGAGATCAAACACACTATTTGGTGTGTGTGTGTGACCACAAGACCACATTAGACTAAAATCAAAATCAGCAATTTAGGAAATCATGGGCAATAGCCTGTGTACCTGACAATCATGGCTTCTAAGAATAGCCTGTGTACCTGACAATCATGGCTTCTAAGAATAGCCTGTGTTCTTCTGCCAACTGGTCATGCTCAGAGCTACCAGTGACCTCTGTCTATTTGTCTCTGACGTCACATGACTTGAAAATGTATGTGACGCACATAGCACTGGCCTGGTCCCATATAATTTATATTTCTCTCATCATCTCTCTCTCTCTCTCTCTCGGTCTAGTCAGACTCTCTCTCTGTCCCTCTCTCTCTGTCCCTCTCTCTGTCCCTCTCTCCGAGTGTCTTATTCTAAGTCTCTTTCCTCTTTTTTCTCTCTCCTAAACAGCTTATCAAACATGCTCTGCTCTGCTCCTGCATCTCCCCCAGCCCATGTTCTGTGTGTGTGTGTGTCTGTGTACCATGTTCTGTGTGTGTGTGTGTGTGTGTGTGTCTGTGTACCATGTTCTGTGTGTGTGTGTGTGTGTGTGTGTGTGGGTCTGTGTACCATGTTCTCTGTAAAGCTCCTGCATCTCCCCCAGCCCATGTTCTCTGTCAATATTTACATTTCCTCTCAGCTCACATCCATCCCCTTGTTCTTTCCACCTCACACGCACACACACACACACACACATCACACACACACACACACACACACACACACACACCACCACCACCACCACAAACAGAGCACTTAATTTGAAACCTCATGACCATGGCCTTGGCTACGTCAGCAGATTCAAGGTGTGTGTGTGTATGTATGAGGAGGTGTGGAGGTGACACGGCCGTCCAGACAAGGAGTTCTCCAACAAAGGAGTTAGACCCCATTGCCAAGGTGTGTGTGTGTGTTAGTTAGCACAAGGAGTTAGCACACGACAAGGAGTTAGCACAAGAGACACACCCACAAGGAGTTAGCACCAGTTTGCACAAGACAAAGTGACACAAGGAGTTAGCAGGTTAGGGAGGAGTTAGCACCAGGATAGACAAGACGGAGTTAGCACAAGACAAGGAGTTAGCACAAGACAAGGAGTTAGCACAAGATAAAGAGTTAGCACAAGACAAGGAGTTAGCACAAGATAAAGAGGAGTTAGCACAAGACAAGGAGTTAGCACAAGATAAAGAGTTAGCACAAGGGCCCTTCCTGTAATTAGTGTCTACACGATAAAGCCTTCTTTATCACAAGACAAGGAGTTAGCGACAAGGATTTACTAAAGCACAAGATAAAGGTGCAACATCTAACCAGGTCCGTGTAGACACTGATAAATATTCAGAATAGGTGCCATCTCTCACTGATAACAGAATAACCCCACACACACACCAATGGCAATGGCATGCAAGGCCATCTTGCACATACATATACATATATACACACACACACCCTCAAACACTGATGGCAGAGGCTGCCATGCAAGGCACATTGGGGGCAGTTCAGGATTCAGTGTCTTGGCCTCGGTCACTTCAACAGGGTCAGGAGGAGCCGGGGTCGAGTGGACAACCTACTGGATGTTCTGAGGGATCTCAGCACCAGAGAGAGGGATCTTAGAACCAGAAGGATCTCAGATCTCAGAACCAGAGAGAGGGATCTCAGATCTCAGAACCAGAGAGAGGGACCTCAGAACCAAAGAGAGGGACCTCAGAACCAGAGAGAGGGACCTCAGAACCAAAGAGAGGGATCTCAGAACCAGAGAGAGGGATCTCAGATCTCAGAACCAGAGAGAGGGACCTCAGAACCAAAGAGAGGGATCTCAGACATTCTTCAGGTCAGATGCACCAGCTCTCACAAACAAAGAAGAAGACATTAAGTGATGCTCTCAGTGGCACCACACGGATTCAGAAGATCACATCCACATGCCCCCTCTCAGAATACAATATGATGTGAAATGGCAGAACAAAGGTGGCCACCATAGATGACGAGCATCTAGCACCTTCCCCTGAGCCGTACCCACACCAGACCAGGGCCAGACCCACGCCAGATGATTCCCTCTGCTAACTTTCCAACAGTTAGCGAGACTGTGGAGAGCGGATCTATGGGGGATGTACGGGGGATTGGAGAGGGGAGGAGTCTGGGGTCTGCTGGCACTAGCAAGCATGTACACCCAGAGGACAAACACATAAACACACACTCACACACATACACATACATAAACACACACACATATGCATACATAAACACACACACACTCACACATAAACACACACTCTCACACACACACTTTTTTTTAGTTTTGGGGTCTAAGAGCACCTTGAAACTGTCCGTAGGGAGGGGGAACGAGGAGAGCTCTCACTATGGGCAAAAACACCCAGACCATAATAACACTGAATAATGGGTCTGCTCAGAATAATAGTGATTAATGGGCCTACTCAGAATAATAGTGAATAATGGGCCTACTCAGAATAATAGTGAATAATGGGCCTACTCAGAATAACACTGAATAACAGTGAATAATGGGCCTACTCAGAATAATAGTGAATAATGGGCCTACTCAGAACAATAGTGAATAATGGGCCTACTCAGAATAATGGGTCTACTGTAACACTTTGGCTCACTACTAGGGTTGCCAACCGTTCCGTAAAATACGGAATCGTCCCGTATTTGCAAGAAAAAAGATGTGTTCCGTATTGAACTGATACGGAACACATTTTGTTCTGTATTATTGAGAATCAACTCGTGCAAATCCATGACAGATCAGTATTATAAGTTAGACTATGAACTAAAAAAATACACGATTTTGTATGAAATAAAGGGAAACTTTGCTGCGGTCATTTATCCCTCTCAGTTTGTCTGTCATCCCTATCCCAACAGAGAATGCACTTTCGCTTGAGCCACTGCGAAGTCCGCGATATTACTGAAAGCGTGAGCGTGAATGACATGTCTTGTCATGAGTTTTACAGTGCATCTGTGCAAGATAAACAAATATTTGATGGTACTTGGCTAAGGTTTTTTATGGTTTATGGTTCAGTCCGCATCAACGGGACGGACCCACCTAGCCAACTTAGATCCTGCCTAGGTTGGTTAAGGGTATTTGGATGTTTGTTGTGGTAATATGGTGGCAGCATGGGGCGTAAGATAACTGGCTAATTTGTTTTGTGTTTTGCCGATGGGGCCTAAGCTAACTGGCTAAGCTAACTGGCTAATTTTTTTTGTGTAACTTCTTTTGTTTGTGATGGGCTGTGCCTAGGTTGATGGTTGGTTGGTCAAGGTTTTTATGGCTATGGTTCAGTCCACATCAACGGGACTGACCAACCTAGCCAACCTTGACCATGCCTGGGCTGGTTAAGAGTATCTTAACCTGGGCTGGTTAAGAGTATACTATATACTGCTGTTGGATGGGCCATTTGTATTGTGTTTTGTGACCATTTGTTGGCGGATTTGTGGGTAGTGTGCTTTTTTAAAGTTAAACTTGAGCAGGGGCTTCTGAATGTGTTTTTACCTTGGATTTTGGCACAAGGGATTTTAACATCTAATCCTGTGTATTAATGTAACCTAACATAGTCATTTTTGCACGAAATTGGAAGTGTAGGATCATTATGACACCCTCTGAATGCACGCCAAGTTTAGGTGAATTCGCTCATGGGGGGCCACACAATAAATTAATTTATGTTACTATACACCAACTGGCCTGTAGGTGGCTGGAGACTGTTTTCTGTGAATATCTCGAGAACCGTGGGGCCTAGGAGGTCCACCTTTTTGTATGTTGGTCTTAAGGGGGGCATGTCAACCTATCCCATTACCACTTATTTCATGTATAGCCACCTAGTTAAAAATTAAAAAAGCAAAACATTAGGTGTTTTTCATCACAATATCTCTGGCTGACATGGTCAAAACTGCACCGAAATTGAAAGTGTAGGATCATTATGACTTAATGCATGCCAAGTTTCGTGGACTTTTAGCTCATGGGGGCCTTACAATAAAATAATTTATGTGTACATTTAGTGACCATACACCAACAAGGATTCCCGGGACACTGAAAGACCGGGGTACACGAAACTTGGTGGGCATGTAACCCCACATGGATAGCATGAAACCATCGCTTTTCGTTTTGACGTTTTGATCTGTAACCCCCCCGCTGGACTGGACCCCCGAAAGGAGGGTAGGGCAGACACAGTTTTCTGTGAATATCTTGAGGATGACCAATGAGGATTGGTCATCCTCAAGATATCAATATCTTGAGGATGACCTAGGATGACCAATTTTTTGCGTATGTTTGCCTCCAGGGGTCATGTAAACCTATTCCATATGCACACATGTGCATAAACAGATACACACGCACACACATACATTCACAGTAATCCTACGTGTGACACATACTCACACAGTAGACATATATACGCATGCATGCACATGCACACACACAGGCACACAAACAGGCAAACACACAAGCACATGCACGCACACTCACCCACCCACACACCCGCACACACATAAACATAAACATGTACACGCACACATGCACACAATTCAAGAATTTCTCAGAATTATGAACAGGCAAGATGGGGGTGGGGTTGTATAAAATGTATATTACATGTAAAATCTATCTAATCATGTTTTGGTACTTGTTGTCTAGCAGATACCAGTGAGAATTGAGTGTGCATAATGCATTTCAGTGAGACAGAATCATATATGCCTTTCAGCGTGACTTATTTTTGTGGAAAACATGTGCTGGACTGGGCGGCGGTCATATTTTGTACCGCTCTGCGGTACATCTAGTTTCTTTATCAAGTGTTTTTGCATCGAAATGATTCTTGTTTTGCACCAGATAGAAAATGAGTAGGCTAGTGGCTATAATATAGGCAAGATTTTAAAAAAATATATATTGTGAGAATGTGCATTCATTTGACCAAATTGTGCACTCATTTTACTCAATTATGATCTCATTTTACTAGATTGTGCATAGAATGTAGTATATTATGTGTGCATTTTAGTAAATAATGGCTCACAATTTTGTAAAATGATGCACTATTTAGTACAATAATACATACATAATTTCAATACCCCCCACTAACTGAAGTGGATGCCGGTGTACTGAAGTGTATTATCGACCCCCCCCCACACACACACACACACACACACTAACTGAATGGGATGCCGTGTACTGAAGTGTATTATCGATCCCCCAATAATACCCACACACACACACTAACTGAAGTGGATGCGGTGTACTGAAGTGTGTTGTCGACCCCACACACACACACACACACTAACTGAAGTGGATGCCGGTGTACTGAAGTGTGTGTATTATCGGCCCACACACAACACAACACACACTAACTGAAGTGGATGCCGTGTACTGAAGTGTATTATCGACCCCACACACAACACACACACACACACACACTAACTGAAGTGGATGCCGGTGGATGCGACCCTCCCCCACACACACTAACTGAAGTGGATGCCGGTGTACTGAAGTGTGTTATCGACTTCACAATACACACTAACTGAAGTGGATGCCGTGTACTGAAGTGTGTTATCGACCCCCACACACACTAACTGATGTGGATGCCGGTGTACTGAAGTGTGTTATCGACCCCACACACACACACTAACTGAAGTGGATGCCGGTGTACTGAAGTGTGTTATCGACCCCCCACACACACACTAACTGAAGTGGATGCCGGTGTACTGAAGTGTGTTATCGACCCCCAACTGACACACTAACTGATGTGGATGCGGTGTACTGAAGTGTGTTATCGACCCCACACACACACTAACTGAAGTGGATGCGGTGTACTGAAGTGTGTTATCGACCCACAATAATCGACCACACAACAAGTGGATGCACTAACTAACTGATGTGGATGCCGTGTACTGAAGTGTGTTATCGACCCCCACACACACACACACACACTAACTGAAGTGGATGCCGGTGTACTGAAGTGTGTTATCGACCCCCACACACACACACACTAACTGAAGTGGATGCCGGTGTACTGAAGTGTGTTATCGACCCCCACACACACACACACTAACTGAAGTGGATGCCGGTGTACTGAAGTGTGTTATCGACCCCCACACACACACACACACTAACTGATGTGGATGCCGGTGTACTGAAGTGTGTTATCGACCCCCCCCGGGCCCATTCCTTATCGTCATATCAGAAAGTTGGCAACCCTACTCACTACTGCCTCAGAACCATTAAGAAACATTTCATTCAAAGAGGCAATGTGTACAACTCGCTCTGATTTGAATGTTCTTGAACTCACTTTTCCATGGGGTCTGACCAGGATGTGAGGGCAGTGCCGGCCCGAGCCTTTTGGGGGCCCTAAGCAGAATTTGATTTGGGGGCCCCCTCCCACAACGCAGAGTCACCTGTGCTTGGCGATAATTGACAACTTCACACTATAATGTCATATTATAAATTAATACAGTAAGGTTATGTATTAATACAGTGACTGATTATGAACCACTGTCCCCCTGGACACAGATCCATAAGGACCCAGTAGGCTCATTCAGTAATCCATCCTTGCTCACATGCCAAAAATGTTTTGGGGCTCCGCTCTAGACTTCTGGCCCTAAGTGCTTGGTAAACCAATGTATTAGTTGTTATTTACCCCAACCCTGTCACCTTTTAATCTTAGAGGGTACTTATTGATTTATTATTTACAGATTTATTTGAAACATTCATATTCAAAGTGAAGCACTAAGGGTGGTTTACTGAAGTTGAATTGACAAATAACAAAATACAACAGCATTTGTATTTGTTGTAAAAAAAGTACATCTGTTTAATGACTTGTTTTTCAACAGATTTGCAGAACAAATCCAAGAAATGTGCATTAAATGAGCAATCTTCAACTACAAAATAAAACCAAAATAGACAAACATTAATAATTAAAAATAAAATGTCCCAAAAAATAGATACTTATTCCTACTTCGTTCCTGGCTTTCAGGTATCTGCAACTCTGCAGTGGACGAACCAGCAATGATTAAATAAATACATAAATAAATAAAACAAAAACTATGTTAAATGTGTCATGTCATATTAACAGGCTATGTAACCATTTGCCATCAAGAAAACCTCACCTTCTGTGTCATCAGCCATGGAGGCAGACACTTGATGAGGTAGAGTTAAGTAGTGGTAGAGATGTGCTCCAAAGTACTTCAACAGTGTCTCTGAAAAAAAAAAAATATTGCGTAAGTGCATATTTGATTGAGCAGAATGAGTTTATTTTGCTATCATTACTTACACTCATCAACAAGCAATTCCACATGTAACAATTCATATTCTATTGGCAAATGAGGCATAATCAAAAGTAGCCTATACTTAATTGCAGTATGGTGAACGCTTAACATGGTGATCTACTGCAGCCTAAATATTAGGGTAGCACCGCTACATCACTTGCCACTATCTTAATCAAATGTAAGTCTATTTTCATCACAGAAGTCTCCCCACCCAACATGGTATATTTTCTCAAACACTACCATCTCTCCAAAGATCTTAGAGCAGAGCGCGTGCACTGTTCCATCTTTGCCTATGAAGCTGGAACGTTACCGATGCCCAGAGTCGCTTAGTCAGTGGGTTGGGGTTGGGACTGGGAGCCTGGGTTTAGCCTGCTGTTGCTATCAGACTTACCACTATGTCACATATTATAGAACAGTAATAAACTATCAACACTTTCAGGTGCGAAATCAGAAACAATCCCTCTGTAGTAAATTTGCCTTCAGCTACAGTACGTTTTTATGTAGCTACTGTAGTGCTAATGTCCACTTCAGTCAGCTAGCTAACTTTAATTTACAACATAAGCCCACCTATGGCTAGGGTACATGCTTGATTGAACATCCAAAACAATCCCAATATCCTTGACATCTGAAATAACCCTAGATAAATATATATTAATGGGAGACATTTCTCTGTTGATGGTGGGGGGATTTAGCTCTGGTGATGGCTTATATTAGATCATGACAGCTAGCTAGCTACCTCAAGCACAAAACATGCTGTAAATAATCATGCAAACATACCTGTATCTTGCTCGTTTTTCTCCTCCTCTGTCATTTTCTTCTTTCTGTTTTCGGCACCAGAGGGATACGTCCTTTTTTGTGACTTTTCTTAACATTACCTTCTCTTCCGATTTTTGAACTTGATGCAGTGTCTGCACGAATTGTCTATGCACCCGAGGTAGTTTATGCGCATGACTCAAAGGCTGGCAGACACAGTAGAGGTAGGCAGGCATATTGATCATGAAATCAGAATTTTCTTGTTTTGAATTATTAATTGTTTCATTTATTCATTCATTGATGTCACTTGTTTATGTTATTTATTATGTAAAAAAAAGAGAAAGAAACTCGATTGGGGGGGGCCCCAAGCAGCCGCTTAGTTTGCTTATGCCTCGGGCAGGCACTGTGTGAGGGTCAGGTATGTCAGTCTTGTGACACAAGGCTCAGTATTCCTGCTTGATTATGGACTCTCTACAGTCTAGTGCTGGCAGCTGTAGCATGAGTCTAATTTAAGAATACCGAGCAGCAGTGGTTTGGCCAGCGGCTTGCTGTAGGCGCCTGTGACTGAGCAGTGTCATGGTTGGCAAGAACTTTTCTCTACATAATTATGACTTTGTCACTGTACGACATTACTGGTTGTTTATGTAGCTGCTGAAAATAAACCATATTCTCACAGTGTTGGCAACATTATTTTAAAACTATTGTACAAACCTCCTGGAAAAATATCACGGGTCAGATGTATTTATTTTGTGTTAAATATTTTGCTTGCATTTCTGTATTTTCAATGGCTCTGTCTGCCTTCTATAATTACCCAACACAGGTGTAGAGCATCAGCCATTTTGCCCCAATCCCAGGGTTCATAACTATCATTAAAACACCATTAGCATGCCTCAGCACTCCTCACGAGGCAAATGTGAAATGAATTAGTTTGAATGGCCGATTGATGTGAAATGAATTAGTTTGGATGGCTTAATAAGTTTGTAAGTTAATAAGATTAGCTGATTGATTAGTTTGGATGATTAGCTGATTGATTAGTTTGCCCCTTATTTATTTTTATTTCTAAATTTCGGAGCCATTTTCAGCACAGTAGGCCCCTCCCTCCCTCTCAACGAGTCACACACTTCTACAGAGAGGAAGGAAATCTTATGGCACTGTTATCCTTCACCCTGGTGGGCCTGTCAAGTTATTCAGAAATAGATCATGCTGGTTAATCAATTGCCTGTGTGACGGAGCAGTATAAGGGGAAGAGGAAAAGGTGTACCCCAATTAATAGTCCCGACTACGCCCCCCCCAGGGGAACCACTAATTACCCCCCAGGGAAATACCAAGGTAACCTCACAGAGAATACCCACACAGGTTCAAATGCACTACGCAACAGACGTGAATTCCAATAAAATGAAAGTTTATTTATGGTAAAGGGAAAGGGGAGGTGGAACTGCAGATCTCTTATGCTGGGGAAACCTAAAAGACTCACAATGGTTAAGGACAATACAAAAATATATGGTAACGCTTTAGAATAACATGTGCTTATTAGGTATTAACAGTGCATAATAAGCAGTTAACAATTTATTACTAACAGTTAGTTAACTGTTGTTATCCTTTAATAACATTAACTAACGGTTAACATGCCGCTTGTAAGTGTTAATAAGCAGCCTTTTAAGTGACTTACAAGCATATTTGTTAACAGCTAACATGCAGCTTGTACAGTAAGTGTTAACAGCTTGTTAATGCTTGTTAATGGTGTATAAGACAAAGAGGTGGATAACTAATACGCTTATAAGACCTTTCTTATTTATTTGTAGTGAATTTTGCAGCCCCCCAATCTAAAGCGAGGACCATGTAGCCTATAGCTCCACAAGCCCAACCTTCTATCTCTACTGCATCTATCTATCTAGCTTGGTTTAGCTGTGCGAAATGCACCTTCAAAATTGCTGCAGTGAGCAGGAATTGAACCCTGGTCTCCTGAGTCATAGAGTGATTTGCTACTAACTGAGCTAAACTAAGCTACTTTACTGTAACAGTATTGATGACTTTTTTTTTTTTTTACTTAATATACTGTTGCAAGTTCACTTGAGTATAAACTATCCACTTTAACTAATGTCAGTAATGTTATTCATCTAGTTGTCATTTTAAAGAAATTACACTTCCATTTAAAATGTTACCTTAGATAGGCGGCTAGCTAACTCTCTAGCAACTGGACAGTAACTGACAGTAGCATGGTCTGATATTAAGTTATTTTGTTTACAAATTTTCCCCAAAAACCCTCAACAAATCCAGAGAGACATAATGACCAATTTTTGGTAAAATTCCACAAGTCTCCCATTGACATTGATGCAGCAACAGACCACAAATGTTAGCCTCTGTTCAAGGCAAAGGTTTTCAAATCGATCGTAGAACATTCATCTATGTTTTAGACATTGAACGCACCCACTTGTTAGTCTTTAAATCTCGGTTGCTATGTAACCAAACTATAAACAAAGCTGGCATAATATCAAAGATCCTTGATTAACCCCCTCTGATAATATATTTAGACTGCTGACAAACTGACTGTTCACTGAACAAAGATTATGGAAATTAAACGCCACTTTTTTTATCAGAAACATATTTGTAAAAGGCATAACTGGTATGATATAGAACATTAACAGAATATAGAATCAAGATGATCATTACATTCAAAGACAGGAACGTGGCTCAGTCAGTAGCACTTCACTCATTGCCACAGGAGACCGAGGTTCAATTCCTGCTTGCTGCAGCAATTTTGAAGGTGCATTTCTCACAGCTTAAACAAACTAGATAGATGCAGTAGATATATAGAGATAGAAGGTTGGGCTTGTAGAATAGGATACATGGTCCTCGCTTTTAGATTGGGGGGGCTGCAAAATGTACTACAAATAGGTAAGAAAGGTCTTATAAAGCGTATTAGTTATCCACCTCTTTGTCTTATACACCATTACAAAGCATTAACAAGCTGCTTGTTAACACTTACAAGCTGCATGTTTTGCATTTTAATATTTTCCTTTTCATGCAATTCTCATTGGGTTACATTTGTGGTAAGAATAATGTACCTTCTTTGTTATTATGACTCTTAATATAAAACGATTTTGAGAGACTTTTATTTTGACAATTCATTCCGAATAGGGAGTTGTCAGAAGCCTAGTTACAGAAGTTAGTTTGACCTTACCCTGCAGTGGAGACAGCTGTCTTGTCTTCTACTCCTCATTTGCTACAGTTTGTTTTCCATGTTTGTTCAAGCAACGCTGTGAGTATTTTGTTTTCATAATTGGTCATATTTCTAGTATATTTCATGGTAATTCATATGCTAATGTTGATAGGTTAAGTATTTTCACAATGTCATAACAAACACATGGTGGAGCTTAGCTAATTTGTAATTCATGTTTATTCATGTACAATTTTTGATGTATGTTTTGTATATGTTTGTATTTCAGTTTCACAATACGATTCTAGTAAAAATCACAAGAAAGAATCTGCTTCTGTGAAGTTTCTGAATCCTTGTTTAGCTGCTTGGATAGCTAACTCTTAGCGAGGCCAAGACGATGTTAACTGTTAACAAATATGCTTGTAAGTAACTTAAAAAGCTGCATGTTAACCGTTAGTTAATGTTATTAAAGGATAACAACAGTTAACTAACTGTTAGTAATGAATTGTTAACTGCTTATTATGCACTGTTAATACATAATAAGCACATGTTATTCTAAAGCGTTACAAAATATATATTTATTAAATATTGTTGTATGACAAGTTGAGCGGTACAAAATATGACCGCCGCCCAGTCCAGCACATTTTTTCCAAGATACCTTCAATTACAACACCTCATTTTTACTTTTTTGTGTTTAACTAGGTGGCGCTATACATGAAATGAGTGGTTATGGAATGGGTTGACATGGCCCCTTGAGATCAACATACAAAAAAAAATGGTCCTCCTAAACCCTACGGTTTTCGAGATATTCACAGAAAACTGTGTCTGCCCTACCCTCCTTTTAGGGGTCCAGTCCAGCAGGGGCTACAGATCAAAACGAAAAAACGATGGTTCCATGCTATCCATGTGGGGTTACATGCCCACCAAGTTTAGGTGTACCCGGTCTTTCAGTGTCCCGGGAATCATTGGACGGAAATTTGGGCATGCGAAAAAATAAATAAATAAATAAATCTGACTAAACCTATGTGATCTTTCTGCTTTGGCCCTCTTGGCGGTCGGTCATAATTAGATCTTATGGATCATACATTGGAGTCTAGGCAGTTGAGGGACCAAACGTCCACAGGACTCAATAAATGCAGCTAGGCGGGAGCTTACCCAAGGGAGACACGCTACTGAGGATGGTATTCCAAGATTCACACCAAACACACGTGCACACACACTCGGAGTGAAGTGAGTTTCTCTATAGCTCTAGACTTTCGGTAAAAAGCAGTACACTGAAGCGCACATCACCCGCTGCAATGCAACACACAGCACGGCACAGCACAATAAAGCACAGCAAACATACAGTGATAGGGTCCCACCACCAGGTGCCTAGCCTCCCCTTAGGAGCGCCCCGACCTGCCAAACAAACAAAAAAATTAAGGCACCAGAGGATAGCTGTAAATCAACCAAAGAGGACACAACCACAATACACTGATGACAGCAACACTAACACTAACAAAGCTTAAATCATGCGACAGTATACACGATCACATGCAGACAAAACTGAGGGAGATACGCATCATGCCACAGCACACAAAAAAAACACTGGCCACATGCAGTAGATGTTCTAATTAGGCAGCTTCATGCAGTAGATGTTATAATTAGGCAGCTTTACCAACAAAACCAAAAGGAAACCCAAAATAAAGACCCAGAGTCTACGAAAGTAGACGCAGACACTAACAATACGCGACTGGACAAGAGACGGAACAAACAAACAAAATAACTCACGAAATAATCACGTTACAAGCAAGACAGAGACAAACACTAGACGACAATCAATCGTCAGACAAAACAGCAGCGCCTGTGAAGTCCGGCCTTTTAGTCAACCAGGCTACACGCACCTGCAAGATGCAGATCAGAGTTAAAATATACGATACATTGCGCTACATACCCGCTCCAGATACGGTGGCTGTGAGGTCACAGATCCGCACTATAATAAACACATAGTTAAAATCATTACGTGTAGGCTAAACTTGCAGTGACAGTGTCGC